>NC_033796.1:837352-839713 GCF_001876935.1 Asparagus officinalis
ATGATGACGGGTTTCTAGTTGTTAGGCGAGCTTAGTCCGCGCAGGCGAGGTGCAGGCTATCAGGCGAGCTTGGTCTTCAGGCGAGCTCGAACCTTCGTGCTGGAGAGTCGATCAAACATGCGAGCTTCGAGCTGTCAGGCAAGCTAGGATTTCAGGCGAGCTTGGTTCAAAGTGCAGGCGAGCTGTGCAGGCGAGCCTATGCAGGCGAGGCTGTGCAGGTGAAGTTGTGCAGGCGAGCTGTGCAGGCGAATCTCATTCAGGCGAGCTTCAATGCTGTTAGGCGAGCTCTATCCTTGCAGAAGGACTTCCTTGCAGGCGAGCTTCAGCCCTTACAGGCGAGCTTGGTTCAATGTGCAGGTGAGGCTGTGCAGGCGAAGCTGTGTAGGCGAGGCTGTGCAAGCGAAGCTGTGCAGGCGAAACTCATTCAGACGAGCTTCAATGCTGTTAGGCGAGCTCTATCCTTGCAGACAGACTTCCTTACAGGCGAGCTTCAGCCCTTACAGGCGAGCTTAGTTCAATGTGCAGGCGAGGCTGTGCAGGCGAGCTGTGCAGGCGAATCTCATTCAGGCAAGCTTCAATGTTGTTAGGCGAGCTCTATCCTTGTAGACGGACTTCTTTACAGGCGAGCTTCAGCCTTTAGGCGAGCTACTGAACATGCTTCTAAGAATAGGCCATAACTTTCAAACCGTAAGTCGGAATTTGACGAATTATATATGAAAATCGACTATCTCGACGAGACGGAGCCAACCAAACCTCCGAAAGGGGTTTGCCGCCTCCGTTTCTCCAAATTCCTTACGGTTTAAGAGATATCAGCGTTTTTTCCTTTTTTGCTCTTTCGGATGAGGTTTTAGCAGTCTTGTTATGAACTTCTCTGATAGGGATAAAGGCAATTTTTATTGTCTACAAGATGTCAGTTAAGTATGACTTCTTAACCTTATTTTTTTTAATTGTTAGTTTTCTCCCCCGATCGAGATATCCTCTGTTATAGATAGTTCACATGTGTCTAGTATATACTATAATTAATGTTGTGACAGATTGGGATTTAAATGAAATAGTCTAAATAATGTATCATATGTTTTATTATTCTTATTTTTTAGATTGTTGAGCTCTAGATAATTCGCATTAGATTAGTATAAAATATAATTAAGATTAGCATAACTTAAGATTTAAATAAAATATTTAAAATATTAAAGAAGAATATTAATTATGAAAAAAAATTCGAACTCGTGCTTTTAGTAAAGGGAATTTGATATAAGGGGCTGTTCGTTTCGCAAAAAAGAATGGGAAATTAAAGAATAGGAAACCTATTTCCTAAAATAATTGTTTTGAGGTTGTTTGGTTGGTTTAAAAAAGAAGGAAAATTATAAAATAGGAGATGAGATGAGATGAGTTGTCACCTTATTATTGGATGATGTGAGTGATTTTTTTTAAAAAATTGTTTTGAGGTTGTTTGGTTGGTTAAAAAAAAATAAGGAAATGAATTGGAGGTATATTATTGGATGATGTTTTTAGGTTGTTTGTGTTTGGTTCGTTTTTAAAAATAAGAAAATAGATGAGATGAGATGAGTTGGAGGTATATTATTGGATGATGTGACACATACTTAAGAAAATCAATTTCTTATTTTTTTTAGGAAATGGATGGAAAGGAAGGTTTAATGAGATGAGATGAGTTGTCACAATATTATTGGATGATGTGTGTGATTTTTAAAAATGAGATAAGATGAGATGTGATGAGTTGGATGATGTGACACATTTTTTATGTTTGGTTTATTTTTAAAGGTAAGAAAGGAGATGAAATGAGATGAGTTGGATGATAAAAATAATATTTTATTGGATGTTATGGGTGAGTTTTAGGGATAGAAATGGATAAAAATATTATTTTATTGATTTCCTTGTACCGATTTCCTTTTTTTTTGATTTTAGGAAACCAACCAAATGGGTCCTAACATGACCTAATATGATTATAAAAAAAATTATACCTAAGGGCCTGTTTGGATTTGTAGGGGGTGAAGGGAAGTTAAGGGAAACTGAGAGAAGGGACGAGAAGAGAAGGGAAGGGAAGGGAGTTCCCTTCCCCCTGGTTACACCCCAATTTGGGGGTAACAAATTTTATACTATTAGGAGGTGAACCAAGGAGAACTAGGGTGAATTAACTTCACCTCCTAAGTGTTCCCAAACAAAATGAATGGAAGTGAATGGTTCCCCTAACTTCCCTTCACGCTCATTCCCCTTAATCCAAACACGCCCTTAAGTTTAAGATAATATATCATATATGTAGCATAAACCCGGTCTGCGGAGAATCCTAGAACGACTGAACCGGATTCCTATATCGCTTACTCGAAAAAGGTCGCGGCCCCACCC
>NC_033796.1:840290-861747 GCF_001876935.1 Asparagus officinalis
AGGTCGGGGAGAGCTTGGTGAGGTTGGTGGAGTTCGCGAAGGGGGTGGTTCCTTCAGATCTGTGGGCGGAGACGGAGATTCGATTGATGGGGACGGCCGGATTGAGACTGGTCGATGGCGGGGCAAGGGAGAAGATCTTGGACAGCTGCAGGAGGGTTTTGAGGGTTTCTGGATTCCTGTTCGAGGATGATTGGGCTACTGTTATTACAGGCAGGTGATTTTTTATTTTTATTTTTATTTTTTTTATTTTTTGCCGGCTTTAACTCTGGTCATATTTGTTGGATTCAATAATCCTTCACTCAAAAATGAATAGAAAACAGAACAAGAGAGCAGTATTCATTACAATAGCAAAGTTATTAGGGAGTTTGGTTTACAAGCATAATAGGCATATATATAGAAAACAGGGCTAGCTAGGAAAAGACCAAAATGCCCTTGTGACACATAAATATACTCTAACATCCCCCCTCAAACTCGCGATGGGGCAGCAAGAAGCATCGAGAGTTTGCCAACAAAGAACCAATGACGCTGGGTCATACCATGCGAGCTAGCTGGAAGGGAAAAGTAAGGAATATGCTCAAGAAAGGAAACATGACGAGAGACATACAATTTTCTAGAGTCTGGATCATAACAGCGATAACCTTTTTGCCCAGCACCATAACCAAGAAATACACATATAGCAACGCGAGAGGATAACTTAGTACGTTCTACATGTGGACGAAGAACAAAACATGTAGAACCAAAAACCCTCAAATGAGAATACTCAGGGGTGTGACCAAATAATCTAGCAAAAGGAGAAATGCCTGAGTTATGGGAAGTGGGGATCCTATTGATGAGATAAACAGATGTAAGGACTGCTTCTCCCCAAAACTCACTAGGGACATGAGCAGACAAAAGCATAGAACGGGTAGTCTCAACAATGTGCCTATGTTTTCTTTCAGCTATCCCATTTTGTTGTGGGGTATCCGTACAAGAAGTTTGATGCACGGTACCATCAGATACAAAAATGTCAGAAAGATCCCCCTTAGTATATTCCCCACCCAAATCAGAACGGAAACATTTTACAACAGCAGAGAATTGTGTTTTGACATATGCTTGAAACTCTGTATAAATATTAATGAAATCAGAACGTCGTTTCATCAAATAAACCCAACAGTAACGAGTGTAATCATCAATAAAAGAAACATAATATCTAGACCCCCCTTTAGTGGAAATAGGAGCAGGACCCCAAACATCAGAATGAACCAAATCAAAAGGTGCAAATGAGGTAGATGTACTTGTACTAAAGGGTAAGGCAGAAAATTTTCCAAGTTTACACCCACTACAATCGGAAATATCATGAGAATGCAAGTCACCTAAAACACCACTATTACTCATAAATTTTAGGCGAGAGCCCGAAACATGACCAAGTCGAGAGTGCCACAAATAAAACTTAGAAGAGGAAGATGTCAAATGAAAAGAAGATAGATCAACACCCGTTGCAGCAGCATGAACAGGAATTTGCAGGTCATCCAAAACATAAAGTCCCCCCTTTCTACGGCCTGTCCCAATCATTTTCTTGGATTTTGGATCCTGCACATGACAGGTGGTAGAAGAAAAGTGAACAGAATATCCAGAATCACATAATTGACCAACAGAAACAAGACTCATAGTCAACTTTGGAATGTAGTAAACATCAGATAAGGATATGTTTGTTGTGTGAATGGTACCAATGCCTGCTAATGGCATGGGTGTGCCATCAGCTGTCATAACGGAGGTAGATGGGGGATTACTACTCATGGATGTAAATGATGAACAGTTAGGAGACATATGATGGGAGGCTCCAGAGTCTAAAACCCAATGAGACGAGATGGTACCTGAACCATTTGATGATGACAAACCTGAGGTAAATGGAACAGACGTGGCATAGGGCTGAGACAGAGGGTGAGGCTGACTTTGGGACTGAAACTGGAACTGGCTTGCAATAAATCTCTCAAACTGCTCAGCTATAGAATCAATATTAGGACTCCTGTAAGAATTCAGACTCAGGTGATCCGATGATGGTACCAATGCAGTGGATGAATGAGAATAACTGTTCCGAGGATGACCCCCAGAAAATGTCTTATGTTGCCCACCACGATCACGACCACCACGCCCGCCTCTGCCACGATCTTTACAGTTGTGGGAAAGCTCGATCCTCCAGCCATGTTTACCATCCAAGTCACAGATTGCATCTTGGGCATCTCGGCGATCATCAAAATCAATAAACGCATAACCAAGTGGCCTTCTAGCGACCCAAATACTTCTTATAACTCCGTATGTACGAAACTCATCCTCCAGATCCCGTTTAGTAACACGTGGGTCCAAGTTCCCAACATAAACAGGAGACATTGCCACCAACAAATTAATTGACTACCTATCAGACATCAACAGCAACAAATAATCTAGCAACAATGAGATCAGAACTTCCTTAAGATACAGACATGTGTTCTTAAAGTGCACATTCACTGTGATGGATGCAAGCAGAAAGTCAAGAAATTGCTCCAGAAGATTGATGGGGTTTATACTGTCAGCATCGATCCAGACCACGGCAAGGTGACTGTTTCTGGTAGTGTTGACCCTTAAATAAAACGTCTCTGACCCCGCCTCTCTCTCAAAGGCGCCATCTTTGATGCTCGATTCCTCTTTCCGCTAATAAAGGTGGACTCTTTTGCTCACCAGCTGAAGCTAAGCAGCTCGAGAACAACGACGTACTCGGCGAGCACTGAGAGCACCGGATCTGGGGTCGGTGAGACAGATCTGGGGTCTGAGGTCGAGGGATCTGGCGTCGGCGAGTTCGGATGGCGACGGATCTGGTGTAACTGGCGACGGCGGCGCTTTGTCGTCTTCGTTTGATCGCTCAGATCGGGGACTTCGTCGTCTTCATTTGATCGATCAGATCGGCGTGCTCTGATACCATGTTGGATTCAATAATCCTTCACTCAAAAATGAATAGAAAACAGAACAAGAGAGCAGTATTCATTACAATAGCAAAGTTATTAGGGAGTTTGGTTTACAAGCATAATAGGCATATATATAGAAAACAGGGCTAGCTAGGAAAAGACCAAAATGCCCTTGTGACACATAAATATACTCTAACAATATTTTGCTTAAAGATTGAGGCTTGGAGCATGATTTGTTAGAACTTGGAGTTGAAATTTAGTTGGATGTTTGTGAAATTGAAGTAGATGGTAAATCAGTTGGGTGTCAAATTTTCTTATGCTATTATTAACAATTGGAGAGCAGCTTCCAAGTGCACAAACGTAGTAGAGATTTTCGAGTACATAATTGTGCTAGTAATTTATCTGTAGCCGCAATCTACAAAAAAGTATCCATGGCATTTGATCAGAAACTTGGCATCAATTCACTGATGGTTGATGTTGGGTTAGCAGTCATTCTAAAGCGTCTTCTTGCTCAGAAGGCTTCATAACATTCTTATCTTGATATGATTACATGACAAAGAAAACAAGTGTTGTTTGTCCTTGAATTTCCTATTTTCATTCAGTCTGCTGCTTTTTTGCCCTACATCCCTTAAGCTTATCACTTGCATGCTCTTTCTCTTTTAGTAAGTAGGAGAGGAGGGAGGAAATTAGGGAATCATGTCAAATCCTTGGAGAAAGTTTGAAGGAGAAAGAAATTATTTATGTGCATATGATGCAATAGTGTATGTATATTGCAGGCTGAGGTCAAAGTCGTAGGATGCAGGTTTTTGTGGAGAATGTTTTATACACATTATCAAGCTTTCTGGAAGGTTATTTTTCGGTTTGAGGTAAACTAAAGATATAGTGAGGCTTTAGTAAAACATGGTGAGCTTTGAGAAAAGCATGGTAGGTACCGAAAAATTCTATTGAACTTCATTCATTTTAGAACATGGAAGTAGAGGAAGGCCAAAAAGAAAATTTCTGTTAGAAGTTAGCTTCTGCCTCAATATTATTATTGTTTTATTTTTGCAGCAAAGTAATGGAAAATTAATGTTCTTCTTCCTTTTCTATCAGAGTGAAGACAGTAAAAATGACTCAAATAAGTAGTACCTTGGTTTGGGAATGTGGGATATTGAACTCTCAAGGTAGCAAAACCTAGCATTAGGAATAGCTCTATTTGCATTTGATATTGGTCTATTTGTGTTTAATGATGTCACCAGAACTGTAGCCTTTTGGTTGTGGTTATGTTCAAGCCTTCAATACCCTGTCGTATGATGCTTCTGTTGGATATGAATTATCCTCAATTGGAGGCATATGGAGGCATATTGACAGGTCATGTCAATTGATTGTTGACATCAGCAGATGACACATCTAATTGTAACTATTGTTATGAACGGTTCTTGCATGGCTGTTGTTTATAATTGTTGATTAAAGTGATATATCATGCTGAAAATTTGGTTTTTTGAGGATCTTCAACTTTCAAGATTGCATGGACCTGCAGGCCTTTGACCAGCTATAGACTTCTGCTTGCCTTTAGGAATGGTACTCTGTTGCTTCTTGGGCAGAATTATTACCTAATATCAGCCAATCTAGTATATGGAGCTAAAAACCAGCATAAACTACCATTTTATAATGCATTAAAAAGTCTCCTATTCAAGGTTGCTGATAGCGGATCGCGTCGCGGCGAGGTACCGCTAACTATTTTGGGCTATTGCGAAGAAATAGCGGCAAATAGCGCACAATCAAATAGCGGTCAAATATAAATATATTTAAATATTATAAATAATAAGAAAAATCATATAAAAAATCTAAAAAATCTACAAATGCATACTTGATGCCTAAACTTGAAATAGATGTGTAATAGTTACATAATATTAACAAAATACTATAATTATAAATATTAAAGAATGAAAAAACGTACATGTTTTATCCAAAAGACCGTTATTTGTCCCATTTCTTCAACTTTCAAGTCTTTAATATAAAAATGCTCAACAATAAAAAAGCATTGATTAGTAACATCATCATTATATTAACTACTAGAAATTTGACCTAAAAAAATAAAATATTCTAGTATAGATAAATGACTAAATGACTAAATGAACAAAGCAAGAATATCATCATTATATTAACTACTAGAATTTCACTTGGTACTTGACATTCGTTAGAAAAGCAAGGGGAACCATTTTTAAGCATGCGTATGATGATTAAATGTACACCACTGAAAAATAGCCTCAAAGTAGTAGGAACAGGAAATCTTATTGTACCTAAAAGTTTAGAGCTACATACGTACTACATTCAACTAGCATCAAACACCATATGAAGTTCTCCATCATACTTCAAACATCAAAGGGGAAAAAGGAAAAAAAAACTTGAATGAGAAAAGCCTGACAATTATACTCAAGACAATTAAACCATTAATTAGTTAAACGGAAAACAAAGTGACAGTTTGCAAATTTTCAAAGAGTTAAAAAACAACAAGCTCTAATCAGCTTTCAATACAATATTACTGCAATATCCCCGCAGTCAAATTTAAATCATAAAATTAAATATTTCATCAACATCGTAAAAAAAAGAGTTAAAAATTCTCCAAATTAAACAAGATTCATAGACTTCCAAAGAAAATAAACCAAATAAAGCACTAACCAACTCCAGACCCGATCATCACCGCCAAGATCAGTAGAGATCCAACTGAAGTCATAAAGAACACGATCACGCTCAGCAAAACGAGCCCCCCTAGGGTTTCACGCTCGGAGAACTGGCGGCCGAAGAGGACAAGCGGGGGATCCGAGGGGCGGAAGAGGTAGAGAGAGCACCAGGCGGAGAGGAGAGAGAGGATGAGGAGGAGAGAGAAAGGGTGGGAGAGGAGAGAGAAAGCTAGGGTTAGGGACAGGAGGATGGCGTAGTTGGTACGGAAGTAGGAGAGGTTGGATTTGACGCGGGAGAGGGCGGCGGTGAGGGAGTCGCTGTTGGTGAGGAAGTCGTTGCCGTTGGTGAACGAGAGAGGCGAGAGGCGGGAGAGGAGGCGGCTAGGGCACACTGGGTTCGAGAATCACAGGCGAGAGGCTTTAAATGAAATGCGTTTGGGTCAGGTTCGGGGAGTTTTTTGTTACCCATTGTAGCGGGGTTTAGCGTTATTAAGCGCTTTTTAGTGCTAAAAGGCGCTATTACGCGCTATTCGAGCAGAAAACGGATTTTTCCGCTTAAGCCCACTGCAAACACCCAAAGCGGGGCGGTGAAGCCCCGCGACCGCTATTCGCGGTGCTATTGCGCCGTGATTAGCCGCTTTTTACAACACTGCTCCTATTCTTTTCATTGTTCTGATATTTAGAAAGAGGTTTCAGGAACTGATTTTGAAAATCTAATGCTACAGGAGTTGATGAGGGTATTTATGCTTGGATTGCTGCAAATTATGCTCTTGGTACTCTAGGAGGAGATCCTCAAAAAACCACTGGGATATTTGAACTCGGTGGGGCTTCTGCTCAGGTTTTGTTTTCCATTCAATATCTTACATAGTCTTTTTCTGTTTTTCCCCTGCTGGTTGCTAACTCATTGGTCTTGGATCTGATATGAAAACTTGTGTGTTTGATTAGTTTTTAAGCCAATATTCGGTATCATGTTTCTGACACAGTAGTTGAACATTCTCAATATATTTATTTGTGACTATTATTTAAATAAACTTCATTTGGTCATTTGGCAAACTACTCTGGAAATAGCCTACAGTTTCATACTGAATTTCCTGAATGTAAAGTTGGTAAAAGTCATTGCGCATGCTGATAATTTTTGGCGCTTCGAACCTGGTGCCAGAAGTGTGGCCATTATTGGTAACTATCCTTCCAGAGCATAGCCTTTGATACTAATTCAAATTTCACTGCATCAACATTTTTCTCCTGGAAATTACTAGATTGATTGTGGCTTAAGCAGTATTCTTTTTCCAAAATGAGACTTTTATACCATTATGGAGCTGACCTGACATTTTTTGTTGCTGCTGATTGCTTAGAGGGCGAGCAATGTTAATTTTTTCCTGAGTGCAGGGAGCTCTTGATTTTTATCAGCTTAATGCCTCTTGTCATATATAAATTTGTCTTACAACTTGGGTACTGGACATAAGTTCTTAGAAAATGTAATTTTTTTCCATCAAACAAGAGTAACTGTTATAAATGTTGTAGATGTTTTATTTAGACATTAACCTTGAGATAAAAGCAAACTGTGATAACTTATAGTAACTATGTTTATGAAATTTCAATGCCAGTTTGTAAATAATCTCATAGATCTTATCATCATATGATGTTCTAGAATCTTTGGCCTGGTGAGACATTTATGACACTTTTAGTGTTATTAAAGAATAATATCAATATAGGTATTTAAACTTCCAACATCATCAAATTGGGTGGCTCATGCTTTACGATATAAGGCCTGTCACTTAAATTTTTGTTGCATATTATTATAGGTTGTCGTTGGTACATATTTGAGATGGCAGTTACTGACTGCAGCTTTTAGTTTGGTCCATAATTATATGATTAGAGATTCATAAGTATAGTTTTTTCTATACCAGGTAACATTTGTTTCAAGCGAGCCTCTGCCTCCTGAGTTCTCACATGTTCTTGAATTTGGGGAAGTAAAGTATAATCTATATAGCCACAGTTTTCTTCATCTTGGACAGGTGAGTTTCAACCTGTATTATTATTCAGAATTTATAATTGCGGTATTTACTTCCATTACATCCTTTGCATCTCGGAGACGTAAACATTCCTTCTGCAAAGAGCGGGAGGGGGCTGACCCAAACTTTTAGCTTGGCATCTGATTAGACCCATCCAAGTGGCTGACTCATCCTACACCTAGATTTATGTTAAACCAGACTGATCATCCAGGCCACACCTTTATTGATGGGAGGCTGGTGGCAGATGAGAAAAAAAATAGATGGAAGTTAATGGAAAGATTGACTAATTACCACGATGAAAGCTGTTGCCTTCAGAAGGATACTTGGTGATTAATTACTAATAGAACAATCCAAAGTAGCTGGCAATGCATTGCTTATATAAAAGGAACTTCGCATGTGTAGCGGTTTGTCTTTGTCATACATTTTTCTGTTGCAGACTAAGGACTAATTCATGAATATTGTACAAGGAATACTGCTCTGACAACATTTTGCCCTAGTTTATCAAATAAGTCTACCTGAAATTCCACCTGCTTGCACATTTGTAATTTGTATATCTAGTCATCTTGGTTAATTTTTTTATTCAACATCCATCTTCATTAAATTCCATGTTAATCTTAGATCTCTATTCCTCTAATGCATTTTGCAGAATGTGGCACATGAGTCACTGCAGGAGTTGCTCAGTCCAAAAGACCTACAAACATGTAAGTTGTGTCAATTTGTATCTTTCCTGCTTAATATGCATCACTCCTGTTGACAAATGATATATATAACAACCACGTCCCAAATTTTTGACTTGTTTCTGTAATGTTGGTGGTAACTTATTCAACCTGTTTGCAGTGGTAAATTATTCAACCTGTTTCCAGCTCATTTAAGCAAGTTTTATGAATTATGATGTCTACATCCGCAATGTGACATCGGCAACCTGATAGCTATTTCTTTTTTGGCAATGTTGTTTAGAAATGTATTGACATGTAATCTTCAAAGCAGCTGCTAATCTTGTCCAGCCTGCCACCTTTAAAGATCCCTGCACTCCTAGAGGTTATTTGCACGATGGGGAACCATTGACGCTTTCTGATAGTGCTCTCAGTTTGAAGATGAACTACCGCCCTATTGCACATGCAGTTGGTAACTTTTCAGAATGTAGGTCTGCTGCCCTGATGTTGCTACAGAGAGGAAAAGGTAAGCAAGTATTGTAGTCACTCTTTAAATTGATTGAATTGATCTCATAATGACACGTGCGAACTTGATGTTGCTTTGTAGCTTCTGAAACTAATGCATCTAGATTTACTAGCAACAGAGTTTCTTCCTGTCACATGTTTTCTTTTTTCTTTTTCTTTTTTTTTTTATTTTCCCCCTTGAAAATAAGTTTTCCTGTTCGAAAAAGAATGCCTCTTCTCTCTTGCATCAACGATATTTTCTTTCTTCACATTTAATATACATGTACCCAATGATAGTTATCTTTTCTATTTGCAGATAAATGCATGTACTCAAGCTGCCTCTTGGGATCAGGTTTCATACCTAATCTGCAAGGCAGATTCATAGCCACCGAAAATTTCTTTTATACTTCAAGGGTATATTTCTCTCTCAGATTTTTCATTTATAGTTCTGGGGATCTACATATGAATAGGAGACTACAGTCTTCACCAGTAATCTTTTGTTACATCAAAATGAATCATCTTTTTACTATTCAGAGTATACCATCTGTATGCCTATAAACTTCAATATGTTCTTCATCTTCTTTTTGTAGTTCTTCGGGTTGGGTTCAGCATCATTTCTTTCTGATTTGGTATTAGCTGGTGAACGATTTTGTGAGGAAGATTGGTCAGAGCTAACAAAGAGGTACCCTACTCTGGAAAAGGAAGAATTATTGCGTTATTGTTTCTCTTCCGCATACATTGTTGCGTTGCTTCATGACAGTCTTGGAATTGCCATGAATGATAGACGGTACGCTCTTTCACTTTAATCCATGATGTCATTGGATTTTCTGCTATTGGTTCTATTAATTCTTTGTTAAAATATAAGAATACCATATGCTTCCCATATAATTTAGATGGGAATTTAAGTTAATTATGTAGTTACCAGGGTTTAAGCTTATATCTTCTGTATGATAATCGTACATAGTCCTATGGCATGTTGCTCAAGGGACCTGGCTTCCAGAAATCCTATGTCGAACAATCTATTGGTATGAGATACTTTGGACTGTAATAGACAAGCTGGCATGGACATGACACACTGATACATGTCTGATGAGATATGACCTCATGATATAAGGTTCCACGCTACACAAGAGATGATTTTATCAGTGAGTTAAAATTCTTCATTCCCCTTCTGGAGAATTTGGTAATCATACTTATTCGTAGTAGGTTGCCTGTGAACTTGATTAGTCATCACTGATGTTTTCATTAGTTCTTTTCTTCATTATGTTTTAGTCATCTTTTGTTTGCTCGTTTTAATGTCTCATATAATGAAATTATTATGAATGTACTATATTCAGTATCATGGATCTAACAGACGAGCTCCAGCTATCTTAACTTCACAATAATTTAGTTGGATGTATTCTCGTAATCAGGATTCAATTTGCAAATCAAGTGGGCGATGTACCTCTTGATTGGGCATTAGGAGCCTTTATCATGCAGAAGACATCGAATCAGAGCAATGCTGAGTCATCTGGCTTGCTGACCAATTTTTTCGGCGAAGACTCATCAGTCTATCTTCCCCTGGTCATTGGTTTCATGATTCTGATTTTTGCAGTATGGTCCCTGTCCAGATGGAGAAAACCCCAGTCCAAGATGATATATGATTTGGAGAAAGGGCGTTATATCACTAAACGCATCCTAAAGAGGTGATATTAAACGCATCTCTAAGAGGTGATATTTGCTCGTGGGTTTGCGTTTTTCCCACACAGCCCCAGTCATTTTCAATTATTTACACTTATTATTTTTGTGCTGACTTTTCCATGGTATCTTAAACAAATGCGATATGTCTCAATAATGGAAGAGAACAGCTAGTGGGGGTTTGAGGAAGCTCCGTGTTGTATTCTGTATCATATTCCTTGATTACTAGAGCTTATTGGAACCAGGAAACCGCGTTGCGAAACATGATTTTGATGGCATTTTTGTAAACACTGCAACGTATAACGAATGAACTTAATGAATTACAGAAATGAATCCCCGAAGCGGTTGTATTCTGCTTTTCGTGTAGAGATTTGTAATGGTGACCACTGTTATGACATGAAAGATTGAAAGAAAAATATATAAAAGCCATCAGAACTCCAGTATAATGTTGCAAGAATATTTGGTGTCCAATCCAAACATCAACTTTAGAAGTTCAAAAGAGAGGAATTCAAAGATTTAGATGCAAGCTTAAATAAAGTTTTTGATTAATTACAATCAGAATCAATGTCGCTTTGTTCTCCTGAATGTTGAAAAAAGCTAAAAAAAGCATTTGTTGTCATGAAAGTTGATGTTGGGCATGATCAACATGGGATGCTATGTATGTTAGGCTAAGTTGTTGAAGACCTGTAGCTTCTTCTTGGCAGGCATCCGGGTTGATGGCACCCTGAGTCCCTCCTCATATTGTTCTTGCAGTACACGATGGCTTCGCTCAGCTTCTCGTCGCGATCTCTTATCGACATCTGGCTATAATATCCATTTTCACTCTGCTTCGCCGGCTTATTCCTCATCTTCTTCTCCCGTGGTGACCCATCTCCATAAATAATAATGCATTCCCTGTGACAAACCCAACACTCGGCCAACTTGTCTTTGATCACCTGCCAAAACTTCACAAGGCGACGCTGGGAGCCCTCGTCATGATCCGGTGTGGCAGCAGAGGCTTTTGTTTTGCTACTCGCGAAGGCAATGAGCTTTTTCTTGGAGGACGAGGTTTTGTTGGTATTGTGGAGACTGATGGGCTTGAGTTCCAACACCCACGCATCAAATGAGGGATCGTAGGTGAAGGCCAACGCATCCATGAGGCAAGAAAATTTCAATCAACAAGGTCACAAATATTTGTTTAAGCTTTGATGTGGTTCGGAAATGAAGGTATTATGAGTATTTGTAGCCATTTAATTACCTTATTTTTGTTTCCTTATATGATTTAGGATGACCAACTTCACTTTCATCGTTGAAACGTTGCATTTATGGAAATTTCTCCTATTCAAAATTTCGAATCTTACGGACGGTGTTCAGACTGATTACCGACTCGTTGTTGAACAGTAAGAAAGTACCAATTTTCACTAAATTTGGGCCTGTAAGTTTGCTGTGTGAAGGCCTAGAAATGGGCCTGAGTTTTCTCCGAAATGGAGATGATGCGAAAAGAATCCTTGCCATTTCTTACCAAATATTTCCTTTTTTTAAAATAATCTTATCTACAATATCTTAAGGAAAATATAACAATTTTCCCGGCATGATATCACGAATATTTAGCTGAGGAATATTTAATTATGAGAGAAAAAGACATGGACATAATAAATATTTTTAAAAAAAATAATACTCTGTTTTTCCTCACTGAAATCAGTAATTCCGTGGAATATTTTAATTTTTAAGAAAGCTTTTTAGGATCTATTTTACTTTGGAACTTCTTTAACTTGAATTATTTTCTCTTTTATTGTTATTTTGAGAGTAAACAAATAGGACGATGCCATTAAAATGCGTCGATTCATTTCGATTTATTGTTGGCTCCAAGTCTAGTATGCGTGAGAGAACGATGATCCACAGATATTAATTAGTTACACATAATCAAGTTCTTCTTTCTTGATAGCCACACATAATCTGCGCGTAACTATCAAACAATAATTGCTGCGGTTACTTGTAAATATCAGAATCAAAGTGAATTTTATGAAGAGTGTTGCTATAGGGACCCCAAATAGTGGACCCCTTGAGGGGACAAGTGATGTGTCAGCTCCTGGGGGCTTGATATACTGTTCATGAACAGTGTATCAAGCCCCAGGGGCTGACACATCACCTGTCCCCTCAGACGGTCCCTTATTTGGGGTCCCAGAGGAGTTTTCCTTTTATGAATGGTGATACTTTTGAAGCATCATCTGACATCCAACATTGGTAATTCAAAAAGACCAGGATTTTTTATGATAAAATATTTCACCTTTTTGAAATTAAAATAAATACAGGCAGGAGAGTTTTATTTAGATCACACACGTCAATTTGTACGATGTTATGCCTACGGATAGTTCTTTTTATTTTTTTTTATTCTCTTTCTATTGTTTATCTCTTTTTTTCGGAAGAGGGTGATAAAAAGATGGTATATTCTTTCTCATTTCAATAACTAGTATGTACCCGTGCAAAGCACGACGGCTTATTTTTTCTATCATTGTATTTTAAATTTGCGTCTCTAAGTTTTAATACATTTGATTTAATTAAATAACTTATTTTTTCTATTATTGTATTTTAAATTTGCGTCTCTGTAAGTTTTAATACATTTGGAAAGAGGGGTGATACATTTTAAGTAGCAAAATTTGAGAGCCGCGACAGCGTATTGGAATTAGACATTAAATAGTTCACGGACGGCGTTATAACATAATTTGGCTTTCGAAGTGCCTCATGCATGGGATCCATAGGAACCCTTTTAGCACTTAATAAATTGTTGCTTTGGATGTCTTCTTGGTTTTTGGCTCCACTCTCTTTAATATTTTCTTCAAAAATAGATGGTATAGAAAAAACCTTTACATGAGACATGATTAATTACCAGGATTCAACAAGAGCAAAAGAATCTCTACGTGTCGAAAGCAGAGATGGATGTTTAACAAAAGAAATAGAATATTTACAAACCAATAAAATCATTTGCAGAGCAACACCAAATGTGGATGTTATACACAGAGGGGGTTATNTTCAGGCCGATCGAAAAAGCAATGTGTTGAGGAAAGGGAACAGAATCTCCAATAATTTGCCTCTTAAGTGATACGTGGGCCATAATGTGTGTCCTCGATTAATCGCTTATCTTTTCCTCGATTAGTTCTATAGTTTTCTTGTTCTAATGTTAATTAAGTCAAACTAAGCCAGCACCCTGAATTGTTTATTGAAGTGCATCCCTTCTTTTTTCTAAACTAAATTAGAAATTTTTTAGTTGATTCGCTTATCATACAGGTGGATGTGTTATACAGTTAGGAATTTTGAGATGGTGATGGAGGACAAAAAGTTATATAGGTTCGAAAAATTAGATTAGGAAATAAATTCAATGCTAGAGTCAAATTAGATTAGGAAACATATTCAATTTTGTTCGGGTTTGTTCGGGTTGGACCTGTTTCGCCGTTACGCGCATTTCGTTGTTTCGTTGACTTGTCTGCTTCACCAATTCGCTTTATGCGTTTCGTTAGCTTGTAGGCGGCTGACGAGTGCGCGGGCCACTTGAAGCTGGATTCGCTTTATGCGTTTCGTTAGCTTGTAGGCGGCTGACGAGTGCGCGGGCCACTTGAAGCTGGCTGATGAGCGTACGAGCTTGTTGCGATGTCATCAGTGATTCGCCGCTTTGTTGTCGACGGATCGTCGTCTCGAGCTATGTTCGGGATCTATAGCCATTTTTTGACGCCTACAGTTATTCCTACTATCGTATCCCCCGTTACTTTGCATTGTGATAACTGTGGAGCAATTGCACAAGCTAGAGAACTTGGTGCTTGTAGGGTGAAAATTTGATTCTTCCGAAGGAAGGAGTTTCGTTTGTATTTATAAGAAAGCTTATTACAAACTAACAAATCAAATGTTTACAACAGAAGCAGAGGGAAGGCCCTCTTTGTTTTTGTGTGGGGACTTTAGGTGGCTATAGGACGCTTCGCTCGATGCTCGGGTCGAGTCTGCTTCCCTTGGACCGTTTGAATGAGGTTGCTGGAGAGCTTCAGTTCGCAGTAGAAGCTCGAAGTAATGGAGTTCGGGTCTGCTTAGTTCGTCGGCGATCGGAGCTCGGAACTAGGCAGCAGTGCTGTAATGCAAGGATTTGCTAACAGCTTGGTCTCAACTCTTTTTTCTCCAAGTTTTGCGACCTCTCTTCCATCGTGCTGGAAGGGGTTTTTTAAATGAAAGAAGGACAGCTTGATTTCTCCTTGAATTGTGGGATGTGACCACATCCTCTTCAGAGACGTCTCGCCGTTCCTCGATACCATGAATGGTCATTCCAGGGATTGTGCTCTATGTCCTGTCACCTACGCTGGGAAGGCCCATTCTTGTATGTGAGGCAACAAACGACTGCTATCCGAGTGGATTTGACCAGCATTAATGAACCGCATTTATGAGTTCGCAGATCGATGAAGTGTCTGTCCGATCACTTGTACTGTGCGTGACCGCCCGGCGTGCTTTGAGCACGATGCTTTCTCCTTTCCGGCCAGGAGAGGCGGTGAATCCCTTCGGGTCGAGAGAGATGGGAAGGTCCATCTCAGCACGTGGGGTAGTGGATACCCAGCTGTACTGACGGTTTTGGGGCTTGCTGGCGGATTCGACTCCGAACTCGGGCAGGCGAGTTGAGCGAAGAGCGAATTTCCGCCATCCTGATCGACCCTGACTCATGCTGGCGAGTCGACCGTTAGGCGAACCTGGACTTGAGTACAGTCGACGTCTACGCGGTTTAGGTCCGTGCCAGAGAATTGGGCGTGCGAACTCTTCTCGTAGGCAAATTTCCTGTAGACCCATAGAGGTATTTTTTACCGTCTACAAGACCCCCTTCAAAGTTTTCAGACCTGAACTGGCTTGCGTGTGGTCTGGAATACTTTGAATGAAGAAATTGTTGGCGAAGCAAGTGCCTTCGATTTCTCTTAGGATTTTTAGCAAATCCTCAGCTATCAACGGGTTTGATGTGCCTTTACCGATTACCGTTTGAATCGGGCTAGCCATACTATTCTCCTCAGTATGATGAGTTGTCGAACAGTTTCTCTTAGGCTTAATGCTAAGATTTCTGCTCTAACCCTTAGCCATCTGGGGCGTGGGTTTCAACCGTTTAAGCAAGGTCATTCTTTTGGCTTTGTTCGTAATTTTACCTTTGAGGGCGAATGCATCGCCAAGGCGAAATTAGTTTTTGAGAGCCAATTTTCGCGCGACTCGTGGGGTTATGCCCAGTATTTGCAGGCGAAACCCTTCCTTTTGTAGGCGGAACCGGATCTGACGAGAGATGAGCCACGCGTCTGCTGATAGAGCCTCGTGCTTCCCAGCTAAGACATTGGATCGTGGCGATCGTGACTAGACAGCACGATCTTCGTGCGTTTCGCCCTGCGACGTATCGTGGCCGTGGTTCTCGGACTCAACCGTCGGATTCAACCGCCAATCTCGGTCCCTTCGATGCACTGAGGGTGATCTGGGCCGTCGAATTTGATCGTGGCCCCGTTTCCTGTCCGTTAGGGTTTTCGCCTTTCGAGGGCAGTCGTGGCCACGTGGACAACTCCGCCCTTCTAAATCAGCCGTTTTCCTCCATTGGGAGTTACCGTGCTTTCAAGTCTTGAAAGGGAACATCTAAGGAAAGAATTCCCGCTTCTTCTCGCAATGGCTCCGAAATCCAAGAGGTGTAAAGTGAGGGGTGCAGGCCCCGGACGTTACTCCGACCGTCTCTCTGCCGGCATGCCTGCCGGTGCTATGGAGTCGTGCCCAGGTACGTTGATGGATTCGTTGGGCGATCCCTTGCAGGCCTTAGGCGTCGGATTTAGGGAGATGAGTGTTGCTTATTTCCCCGATTTGGGGCAAAGTTTGCCCTATTTTGCCTTTAGAGGATGAGTACTGTCGTCTCCGCGGGCGAGCCCTTCAGCGGGAAGGAGGCGAACTCCCTTTTTGTAAGGCGAGTCCGGCCCCTTCCTGTTAGAGGGACGTCTAGTCTGTAGGGGCAGACTTTATTCGAAGTGGGTTCCTCTTTGCCTGTTGTTCCCAGGACTGCTGTTGTGACGTTTGATCATCGTCAATAACTGCTGCAGGTACGTCCTCTTCATCATGAGGTACGAGATCCGAATCCGGAGGATTAACCATCGGTTGGTTTCTCTCGATCTTCCGCCTTCTGATGAAGCGTTCAGCTTGTTCTCCTCGAGCCTTCAACTCTTTCCAGGTATTGAGCGGCTCTATTCCCATCACGTCCAAGATGTCAATGGACAAGTTGTTCTGACAAGTCTGCAAGAGGAATTCCTCCGTGACGGGATCCCTGCAGTTCATTGCCTGATTGCGGAAGCGTTTGATGAAGGTATCCACCGACTCTCCGCCTTTTTGTTTCTCGTCGAAGAGTGTCCTGATCGACACCTCGGTGTCATCATCGAAGAAATGGGCGAGAAACATGCCTTCCAAGTCCTCCCAGCTGTTGATGCTTCCGGGCTTGAGACGGCGGTACCAATCGAAGGCAGGCCCGCGAAGGGTGCCAACGAATGACCGAACCATCAAAGGCTCGTTGCCCGAGATTACTCCCAAGTGAGACTTGAAGTAGATCAGATGTTGAGTGGGCGAGCCCTTTCCGTTGAACGGCGTGAAGTTGATCAGGTTGAACTTCGCCGGATACGGGATCGAATCCCACTTTCTCGGGTAAGGACACGGAATGCCGGTCCTCTTCACCTCCCGAACAAACATTAGGGCTTCGATTTTTCTTTCGAGCTCCTTTATCTTTTCGGCCTCACCCATATCCTGTTTTGGATAAGTTTCGAGAGGAATCATACGGCCACCCCCAGTGTTGTCACTACTGGTGGGTCCACCCCCAGCGCTATCATCACTGGTGGGTCCACCCCCAGCGCTGTTAATTTTAGTGGGGCCACCCCCAGTATTCTTGGGTGGTGCGTTGGCCATGACGATTTCGACCACCTCCGGCTCGCTGTTGACTGCAGCGTTCTGGGTGCGATGGTTGGACTCGACTAGCCGGTTCGACAGAGCTCGGATTCGTTGATCGTGCATTTGTCTCATCTCTTGCATAGCCACTTCCATTTCAAACTTGAAGATTTCCTTCTGCTTAGTCAGGGCCTCTTCAATGATTTTGGCTATCTGATCTGTATTGACCATGAGCACCTCTCGAGCTTGCCCTATGCTAGACGTTGTGTCGTCAGAAGCGAGAGCGGAATAGGAATCCGAGAGTTCATCATCGGAATGTACTCCCTCATGGATCCCACAGTAATTGTCATATCTGACGGCTTCTAGCTGAAGCTGAGCTGTTCCCGAATTGACCCTGCTTCCTGGAGAGGAATTAGGGTCGGAATCACTTGAAATGATTGGGGATTTTCCCTTGTTGACCATGTTGATAGTCACTTCTAGGGGTTCATCATCTCGAGCAATCGATCCTCTTTGGTGGGAACGCCTTGATTTGGGCTTTGTCGTTCCATCGGAGATTCCCTCGGATATCGAGACCCTCTGTGGAGCGGTCTTGGGGCAGCTACAGGCTGATAATACTGCCCTGATAATTTTGGTACACGGACAGTGAGAATCCGCTTCCCGGGTGTTTCTCTTTCGAGATTCATCCGCACCCCCAGCCCGATAGTACAACTCATCGACGTTGCCGTCGGAGTAACCTATCGGCTGCTCACATGGGTTCTCAGGTATAACGCGTTCGTTTGTCGGACGCGTCTTCTTCTGAGTAATCATTGCCTTGTTGGCCTCCGCAAGAGTCGCACGTTTGGAATCACTCCTTTGTGAGGGTGAAACCTTAACGGGCTCTTGGTCCTTTGCACGCACCGCCGAGCTGGTTGTTGCAAAGATCGATTTGTTAGGAGATTGCGCACGACCCCCAGTCTGGATGTTGGCTTGAAGCTCCTTCAGCGATCTCCAGCTTTCCTTGACAAGCGCTTTTCCTCGATTCTCGGGTAGAGCGTCGATACGGTTGTTCAGAGGATTCTTGAACTTGGGGAAATCCACGCTGCGGTGGGGCTTTACCGAAGGTTCGGGACCTGAAATGGACGAAGGTTGGAGAGCAATATTACCTGCTTTTACCTTAGGCGTCGATTTGGCCTTCGGCATCCAAACTCGTTCGGATTTCGGCGATCTCTTAACTGCCTCTCCCTTTAGCATTTCTCGTGCTTTTTGGACTAGGGCTCGGGCATGCGCACGCAAGGCGCGACGCTTCTGGATTCGCTCCTCGAGAGTAGAACGGGTTCTTTTGACTTGAACCCATTTGTTCGTTTCTTCTTCGGAGGAGGGGCTGGTTGTTTGCCGTGGTTGCTCCTGGCGTTGCCTGGATTTTAGATCTACGTTATAGCGGATCCCATCCATCGGCTCCAAAGCTTCGGCCAGCTGTCGAGCAAGACGTTGACGCTGTCTTTGTCGTGCTCTCTTTGATAATGCCGGAGCGTCTTCAGAAGTCATCTCCTCGGCGGAAGAGGAATCCGGATCTGCGATCTCGACCAGGTTGGACGACGTGGGGACGTCGCGTGGTGCAAGTGCAGAGGCGGCAACGGGGTCTTGGATTTTTGAACCGAAGGACCTGCAATCATTTATGAAAGAGGTTACCTTTCTGTACCCGTTTGGAGAGGCGGATCTGGAGGAGGAGGAAGAGAGGCCTTCTTTGAACCGTTGTTGATCGAGCTCGTGTTCTTCATTCACCCCGATCTTGAGTGCTGGTTGCGTCACGACGGCGTCGGTTGCGATGCCGTTGGCTCCCACTGTGGTCGCCAGTCTGTTTGCGGAAAAAGTTGTTGTATTCATTGCTGCATTCATTACAACTTTGATCGTTACAATGAAATAAAAAGATAGCCTTTTTATAAGACCGGTACACAATGAAAACAAAATAGATACAACTCTTTTCAAACAAACGCAAGATCTGTTTGTCATCTCTTGCTTGCGTGGGTCTTTTGCCTGTGACGGGGATGTTGATATCCGTGGACCACCGGGGCACTCAGATCTGGTCCGGATAAATCGGACAGAGTTTCGTTGATCCGCGTGAGATCTAGAAACTTTCTGATCCGGATAAATCGGACAGAGCTTCGTCTATCCGCGGAGGGATATAGAAGCAGAGCTTCGTCGATCCGCGTGAGATCTAGAAGCTATAAGCGTATGCCTCGGCTAAAGCGAGGTAATAGCTCTTCTTAGTATCAACGCTAAGGCCGATACTAAGGATCTGACGGGCGATGAAGGCTCTGATCAAGGCCTCTCCTCCTCTTGTTGAAGCACACGGGCACTCTTCACTGCAGCAGGGCTTCGCCAAGCTCTCCAAAAATCCTCCCCCTCTCTCTCTAGCCTTGCTCCAAGACAAAAGAAATCCAGCCCTTTGAATGGGTGTCTCGGAATTTCCGAGACACCCTTGGGGTGTCTCGGCTTTTCCGAGACACCCCTGGGGTGTCTCGGATTTTCCGAGACACCCTAGGGTGTCTCGGAAATTCCGAGACACCCCTGGGGTGTCTCGGAATTTCTGAGACACCCCTGGGGGTGTTTCGGAACTCCGAGACGTCCGTAAGGTGTATTTGATCGTTTCCCCGTAGATTCTTCGTACGAACTCGGATTTGAGCGATTCCGGGTGCGTTGGATGCGTGACGAAGAGTTCGATCCGCTCTGATGGTTGGATTGTCTTTAGAGTGGTCGAGGCACGGAGGGCGTTGTCCTTTTTGTAAACAGTGCCGGGCTTCCCGATTGGTCCGAGTCTTCGTGATTCCGAAGTCCTATCCGCTCGTGTAGCTCGTCGATTCACTTCAGTCGTTCGTCGACGTCGATTAGGCTCATGTGGATTGGATGGTGACGTCATCGCGCTCAGTTACACATGAACGTTGTCCGAGAACTATAGCGCAATTATTTCGAGATGCCTTACACCGCGCTCCCCGACTTGCGTCCGGTCTTGGTTGGTTCCGAAAATCCATCCGCTCACTAGTCGCGACTCACTTCAGTCGTCCGTCGCACGTCTCATTAGGCCATGTGCGATCGGATAGCTGAACGTTCATCGATCGTCTCTTTAACACTGAACCTCGTTCGTGGAACTAAATAGGCAATTTTCCGATGCCTACACGTGAACCCTTAGAGTTTCGTGCCATCGAATTTGATTGTATGATTTCATCAAAACATCAACTAATCGACGAAAACGGGCAAGTTTCTCCAAAACCGGCCGACGTACGAGGCAAAACGGGACTCGAGATGCCCTGGGCGTGTCTCCCCCTTGGCCGAGACACCTTGGGTGTCTCGCCAAGCCGGAGACACCTGCGTGTCTCGGTCTTTGGGCGAGACACACCCTCTTCCCCTTTGTTAAGGCATCAAAAATTCCGAATACGGGTCCCACCATTCAACAGCCGGTTAGTTAACGATCGACGATTTTGAACGTCACTACCGTACACAAGATTCAAATGACACGTTGAGCAATTGAAGCAACCACGGAGTTACGTGCAGCGACAGAATACTGCAGATCACCGGGATACGGCGTTGACCGAAAAACCCCGCGAGTTCACCGCAGGCAATTGGACCCAACGCCCTCCGTGTCCCGATCACCCCACTGAAATCAAACGTCGGGGCCTACAGAGCTCTCGTCGTCAAGATATCCAACAATCCGAAATCACTCAAATCCCGAGTATCGGCACAAGAACTCAACGAAGAACAACGGCGGCCGACAACGACCGGACTCGAGACTGAACCGCCCCACCTATGGGAACCTCGGCAGGCTCGAAAACCCGAGGGGTCTTGGCAAAGCCAAGCACCCCAGGGGTGTCTCGCCAGCCAGACACCCCCAAGGGTGTCTCGGCAAGCGAACCTTAGAGTGTCTCGCGCTGGGCCGGACACCCAAGGGCGTGTCTCGGCCAGGCCGAGACACCCCCAAGGGATGTCTCGGTTTGACCGAGACACCCCCCTAAGGCGGTGTCCTATCAACAGCCCCTACCCCCCTTTGTTTTCCTATAAATAGGCCCTAGAGCCTCCATTCTCTTGGCCTTGTTTTGGGAGAGAAATTTCAGATCTAGAGCTTAGCCTTTTGAGATCTGACAATTCCAGAGATGAGATAATCATCC
>NC_033796.1:862747-924718 GCF_001876935.1 Asparagus officinalis
GACATTCCTAAAACTGCCTTTAGAACACACAGTGGCCACTATGAATTTTTGGTAATGCCTTTTGGGCTCACTAATGCTCCTTCAACTTTTCAAGCCCTGATGAATACTATTTTTAAAGACTTCCTCAGGAAGTTTATTTTGGTTTTCTTTGATGATATATTGGTCTACAGCAAAGGGTGGCATGATCATCTGTCTCATCTAAGGCAGGTATTTCAGATAATGAGGAATCATAAACTAGTGGCCAAAATATCTAAATGCAGCTTTGGACAGACACAAGTGGAATATTTGGGTCATATTGTGTCTCAGGATGGGGTTGGTGTGGATCCAAGGAAAATTGAAGCTATTGTGGACTGGCCAAGACCCAAAACACTGAAAGGATTGAGAGGGTTCCTAGGATTAGCAGGGTACTACAGAAAATTCATCAAGAATTTTGGATTTATAGCTCAGCCCTTGACACAGTTGTTGAAGAAAGGAGCCTTTGGTTGGGGGGAAAATGCTGAGAAAGCCTTTGAGGCTTTAAAGAATTCTTTAACCCATCCACCAGTCTTAGCAATGCCAGATTTTAATCTAACTTTTATTATTGAGTGTGATGCTTCAGGTTCAGGGATTGGTGCAGTATTGATGCAAAATGAGAGACCTATTTCCTATTTTAGCTCTGCATTGAAGGGGAGGAACATTACACTGTCGACCTATGAGAAGGAGCTCTTAGCCCTTATCCTTTCTACAAAGAGATGGCAACAGTACCTCTTGGGAAGAAGTTTTGTGATTAGGACTGATCATCAAAGTCTTAAGTATCTACTGGAGCAAAGAATTCACACTGGAATCCAGAATAAATGGCTTGCTAAGCTCCATGGTTATGACTACAGGGTAGAATATAAGCCAGGAAGACTAAATAGAGCAGCAGATGGATTGTCAAGAATCCAGGAAACTGAAGAAGATGCCTCACCTCAGGAAGTGGAAGCTTCAGCCATTACCATTCTTAACAATGATTGGTTGGAAGAAATCAAGCATATGTACTCCACAGATGAGTATTTTGCAGAGCTTGATGCCAAATTATGCAAGGGACAGTTGGAGGATAACAAATATCACAAGAAGGAAGGGATGTATTATTATAAAGGAAAATTTCTGATTAGTCCTACAGCTCAAAATATTAAAACATCCTTACTTAAAGAGCATCACGACAGCCCTATAGCAGGTCATTCTGGAATTGTCAGGACCTTACACAGATTGCGGAGATCTTTCTATTGGAAGGGGATGAAGAAAGATGTTCAGAGATATGTACAAGCTTGTGATGTTTGTCAAAGAGCTAAGGGGGAAAATGTGGCATCTCCAGGACTTCTACCAGTTGTTGAAGAAAGGAGCCTTGTGGGGGAAAATGCTGAGAAAGCCTTTGAGGCTTAAAGAATCTTTAACACATGCCACAGTCAGTGCTTAGCAATGGCCAAGATTTTAAGACTTAATTTTATTACTTGAGTGTAGATCTTCAGCGTTTCAGCGATTGGTGGCAGTTTGATGGAAAATGAGAGACCTATTTCCTATTTTTAGCTCTGGCATTGAAGGGGAGGGAACATTAGCACTGTCGACCCTATGGAAGAGGAGCTCTTAGGCCGCGTTATCCTTTCTACAAAGATGATGGGCAGCAGTAACCTCTTGGGAGAAGTTTTGTGATTAGAACTGATCATGCAAGTCTTAAGTGAATCTTACTGGAGCAAAGAATTCACACTGGAATCCAGAATATAATGGTGCTAAGGCTCCATGGTTATGACTACAGGGTAGAATATTAAGCCAGAAGACTAAAATAGAGCAGCAGATGGATGTCAAAGATCGCAGGAAACTGACAGAAGATGCCTCACCTCAGGAAGTGGAAAGCTTCAGCATTACATTCTTACATGATTGGTTGGAAGAAATCAAGCATATGTACTCCACAGATGAGTATTTTGCAGAGGCTGATGCCAAATTATGCAGGGACAGTTGGAGGATAACAAATATCACAAGAAGGAAGGGATGTATTATTATAAAGGAAATTTCTGATTAGTCCTACAGCTCAAAATATTAAAACATCCTTACTTAAAGAGCATTCACGACAGCCCTATAGCAGGTCATTCTGGAATTGTCAGGACCTTGCACAGATTGCGGAGATCTTTCTATTGGAAGGGGATGAAAGAAAAGATGTTCAGAGATATGTACAAGCTTGTGATGTTTGTCAAAGAGCTAAGGGGGAAATGTGGCATCTCCAGGACTTCTACAGCCGACTTCCAATTCCAGATTATGTTTTGGGAAGATCTATCTATGGATTTTATTACTCATCTTCCAAAAAGTGGGGACAAAACTGTTATCTTTGTAGTTTGTTGACAGCTTTCTAAATATCCGCATTTCTTCCCTCTTTCACATCGCTACACTGCTCAGATAGTTGCTCAGGTCTCTTTGAAGGGGTATTCAAGTTGCATGGGATGCAAATCTATTGTCAGTGATAGAGACTCCCTGTTTACAAGCGTTATTTTGGGAGAGCAATTATTTCAAATTACAAGGAAGCCAGCTGAAATTTAGTACAGCATATCACCCACAAACGGATGGACAGACTGAGGTTAGCTAACAAAAAATTGGAAGAGCTACTTAAGATGCTTTTGTTCTCACAAACCCAAAGAATGGAGTAAGGTGGTTAACCTTGGCTGAATTTTGGTACAACACTACATGGAAAATTTCTAACACAGTCTACTCCTTTTGAAGTAGTATATGGTAGGCCTCCTCCTTCTTGCTTTCATATGTCCTAAGAGCTGCAGGTTGAGGCGTGGATGAAGTCCTTTCTCAGAGATATAGCCTTGCAGTTCATTAAAGATAGTTTTGAAAAATACAGCTGAACAAATGAAGAGACATGCTGACAAACAGCAGGAGTTACAGAAGTTTTGAAGTGGGAGAATGGGTTTTCCTTAAGCTACAACCATATAGCAAGTCAGTGTGTCTTCATACAAAACCCACAAGCTCTCTCCAAAGTTTTATGGACCATACCAAATCTAGAGAAAATTGGTGAAGTAGCTTATAAACTGGATTTACCTGATCAGGCAAAAATTCATCCAGTTTTTCATGTGTCACAATTGAAGAAAGGATTGGAACTGATCGTTGTTGTCCAGGTTGATATTCCCAATTATGTAGCAGAAATTGTTGATGAACCTGAAGCAAATTTTGGATAGGAGTCAATTATCAAGGGTAAACAGGTTGTGTATCTGAAGTTTCTCATTAAATGGAAGCACGTAGTTCTTTGGATCCACCTGGGAACCATATTGGGACCGTGGTTAAGAAATTTCCTTCTTTTGACTTGAGGCAAGGTCCAATTTAAGTGGGAGGATTTGTCAGGTGCTGATATTTGTCAGGTGGCTGCTGCAGATGCTGCTGCTGGAATACAGAAAATGAATCATTCAATAGATGCTGAAGATGAGAGCTGGGGAACCCAAGGAAATGTCTATCGGAGCTGAGATGGAATTACAGGAGTTGAAGCTAGGATTGAGCAAAGTGGACTGATATGCAAAAGCTTGACTGATACGGGGTTGATTTGCAAAGACCGCAGGTTATTGGACATGAGTTGTTTTAGTTCCAGGACTTAGTGTATAAATGGATTAGTAGTTAGTCGTTACTTGAATTCAGTTAGTCTGCTAGACAGTTGCCAGCACAACACTGTACGTGCACGTGCACAGGCCAAGTTTCAGCTGTAAATTGTATAAAAGAGAAGGTTGTAAAAGATCAAAATGAGGAAGAATGAGAATCTTTTCTTCTCCTAAATTTTGAACCTGTTTCTTGCTTCCTCACTCAATTCTTTCCTTCACTGTTTCAATTTTCTGTTCTATCTGTATCAAGACCAATCATGGCTAGAAATAGCAATTTGAGGTCCAATAGAGGTTCTAGAACCTCTCAGCCACTTCTACTGAAAAGGTACCGCCTTTTTATCTATCGGATGATTTAATTTCTGTTGCGGATCAAAGATCATTTCTTGTTACTAAAAAGGAAAAAAAGAAGAAGAAAGAATACAAGTCGTTCTTTGCTGTTTTGTAATTCGGTGAAACCTGTTATACGAGTGATCATGTGCAAGACTCATTTCTAATTTACGCCACACGCGTGATCGTTGTTTGCTTTCACTCGGGGTTTGATATGGATACAAGAGGCAGTCCCCATATACGCGTGATCGTTTGTTACTTCAGAATATATTTAACTTTTTACACTTTCGATTGTTTTCATCCCTTTCCGTTGTGTAACACTAACACCCTGTCTGGCTTGGTTTGCCCCTGGGTGGTTTTGGGGTGGAACTCGTGAAGTTCAAGTTATTGACCAACACCACTGAAGATTGTGGCAATCTAACCACTTATTTTAAAGGTCTAGAGATTACCCTGAGGTCTATCTCTAGCAATGATAAACTTACTCGAAAGTTTTTTTTTTTTTTTTTTAAATTCTCTCTAATTTACGCAAAAAGACATCCTAATCTTTAACTCACTTTTAATTCCTTCATGTAAATTTTAGCTACAAGGAGATTGGGTGATATGTGACTGAACTCTCCCCAGAACCTAAGTTCACATTAGGACTTGACCACTTTCTTTTTTTTTAATAAGATTATCTTGAGTACAAATGACATTTATGTTAGTGACAACTGATTCAAAGGAAATTTATTTCCAGAGGAGTCTTGACCGAGATGGGTGTCACTCTAAGTGACGTGTAATGGCCCCAAAAGGTAACAATCTTACACTAATCGTGTATAAGAAAGGTGCTTTGAATGTAATGTTTTCAATAATTTCAAGCAAAAAAGCATAGGAACCATGTAAAAATCTAGTAGTTAGACATGCTGGATTGGTGGTACTAGGACGATGATACATAGAAAATTCTCATATTACCTTATTATGAATGGATACTTGTGCTTGTGGCCAATTATTCAGCTCGCTAGGAGATTGAACATAGAGGGAGTATGTGGCAACCCTTGATGTGAATAGCCACACATTACTACAGTGCACCTGTTCATTTGATATTCCTCATTTAAGCCCAAGACTCAATAAGTTCAATCCTGTTGCTTTACCTGGTAGCATTAAGGGTTTGATAAACCTTCAAGTTTGGCTTCGATTTCTCCATACAGCACTAGTGGATTTCTTTTTTCCTTGAGCTCCCTCATAAACTCTAGGAGACATATGCCTGCATGGAGTTTCACCTCCTTATTAGCCTCTCTAGATGCCTGTTGTGCGATCTACCAACAATGGGTACGTGCTTCTGAAGGAGTCCCTGATTTTTTTTGTCATGCTTCTTCCAGAAGGACAACGTTTAAAGTTTTGAAGCATCTTGCATTGTAAAGGTTTTAGCATTTCATGTTTCAGGAGTGACTTGCAACTTTGTGAAGTGCTCATTTCCATTTCCCTTTTGTGCAGGGCTCTGATTTAAACTGGCCCATCCTTGAGCGTTGGTATGTTCCTTGGCAGTGGCAAACTGTTCTACTCACTATGGTTTCATGTGGAGTAAGGTATCTCATCCATCTATGTTCAAACACACTGAATGAGGGTTTCACGAGTAACTTAAGACTCTCCTCTTTTTCTTATATATCATTTCTTTTAATGATTATTATCCTAGATGGTTTTTAATCTTTGGTTGATATATAGTGGAAGAGAGTGTGAACCTTGAGTCTTTCACATAAAGATAACTCAAAAAATAAATTCATATCCAGATGCTTGAATTTGTTTTCCGCATTGCCTTGTTTTTTTATCCATTATTTTTCTTTAATTCATAGTTGTAATCCAAGGAATTTCTTCTGATATAAGGTGGTCCACCTCCATTTATAGGAGAGAGAGTTCCTCTGACAATGTTACTTGTAGTGTACTTTGAACTTGTGTCCTGACTATTACAAGTTACGTTAGTTACAACATCACTCTCCTCATTTATTCAGGAAATTGTTATCATATCTTTCGAGATTGTCATGCATTGCTGTCATTCTTAATCATTTAGTTGTCTGAATATATTGATTATTGAAAAATATTACCTGAAGATTCTCCAGACAGCTTCGCTTTGACAGGGTTGGTTGAAGCATCGGCTTTGCCTTATCTAGGTTTCCAGGGTGGTGATGTGAGTTTAGATGAGAAGGCAGAGATTCTTTTTGCCGGCCAATTGTATGTGCTAACATCCTTTTTTTTTGGGGTGTCTAAATAATAATAAATCCTTGTAGTTTCTTAAATATACCTAATCTGCTACATCTTGTTTTTTCTTTCGCTCTCTAGTACCGTGACAGCTGTTGTCCTAGGAGTTGTCTATGGCATTACCAACAGATTTCAGCCACTCCCTGATGATCTTTTTCGCTATGGTATGTTTCTTCTAGATGTAAAGTACATATTTCATGTATGAAACCTAGAATCTATTTCAATTGGCAAATTAAGCTCTTATAGTTGTCTATATGCCACAGCACACGGATTTGCTAGTTTGTTAGGTATATGTTTTGAATACGAAACAGGTTGTTTATTACCAATAGTTTATGTTAGCATGTTGATGCCATTACCATCATATCTTATTCCTATTGTGTAGTAGATGTATCTTTTTCCCCTTGATTCCATGCTAGGCCTGTCATTGCCTCTCCCATAACATTGTTAGGGGTGTGCGTACGTTCTTAGGAAGAGCCATGTCAGAGATTTTTCATGATAACTCATGAGTGAAATGTGAACATGCCATCTGTTAAATTCTCATTCTATCTCTGGATAGTCTTGACTTAATTTTATTTTGGAGAGAGGACATTGTATCAGATAAGGCCCTCATCTGTTTATGAAACTCTCATCCTTGTCAGTGTAGCATCCTCCCTTTTTCAGAGACCCTAACCACATTCCCTTGGTCTTCTAGAGGCATAATCTCCTTCTCACCGCTCACCGATACCCCCCCCCCCCAAAAAAAAAAAAAAGGAAAAAAAAAAGAAAAGAAAAAAGAAACACCCCCACACCCATCCACACACAAAATCTCCTCTCTGCCACAGGAGAAGTCTTGTTATTCTATCTTTTAAAGAACGTTATGTTTGAGTCAATTTGTAGCTCTCCATAACCCCGATCACACACACAAGTCTCCTCTCTCGCACAAAGAACATTGTGTTTGAGTCAATTTGTAGCCCTTCATAAGCCTAATCACTTTAAGGCCGAATCTGTTAATCAATATTCTGTCTCATTGGGATTCTATTTACTCTGAACCTTAGCTAAATTTCTGAAATTCAGACATCTGGATCATAGGTCTGTCACATGCTGGTTATTCCATCCAGAGAATTTTTCTCTGTTGAAGGTACTGAAGTCTTAAGACTTATTTATGATATCCAGTTCTGCCTGATCCTCTTACATAGACAATAACCAACAAGGTGAACTTGCAAGTTATGAATTGCAGAAATTAGAAAGATTTTCCAGAGGATAAGGAAACTGATGATTCGCTGCTCGTGATGGAAAATTTTCAGATTGGAAGGAACCTTTCAGTTTGCGAAATGGCTGGCTTTTATGGGCAGGGATTGGCCTTGGCGGGGCAATTATTGCTGTTGCATTAGCAGGAGCTGTCTTGACCACTTTTAATGGAGACCCACCACAAAGAGAGGTTATAGGCAGTATTCACATCATATTAAAATTTTTATTTGTGTACATTTGATAAATGTGATGGTTGCATTATGTTTTGTGGAATTAGGGCCGAGTATTCACTACTCACTGCAGCCTTAATTTGATGGCTGTTATCTAAACATATTTTTGTGCCATATTTCCCTATCAAGTTGTCATATAGTCTTGTCTGGGCAAGATTATGGCCAGTTAATTGATCATATGGTCTACTATTTCTCACTTATTACTGTATAAACTGCCAGTAATGTTGCAACCTCATTAAATTCATCTCTTGATCTGGTTATCTGCTTTGCATTTCTTGACAATAATGTTGGTAACAATTTCAAGTCCATAGGAGACAATGTAACTGTAAGAAACAACTGTACTTTAGATCTACGGCAACCCAGTCTGTTATTGAGAAAAGGAGAATAAAGGAATCACATTATCTGTGGGCTTTTAGGTTAGATGCATGCTACAAGCAATTTTAGAAGATGAAGTGGACAAGTAAAGTACTTTCATATGGCCAGCTTAGGGGTCATGACGAATGAATACAATTTTCTTACTTCTATTGTAATGTGATTATGTTTTATTTGTGACTTTTCAGGCTGATGCCCTAGTTCAGTTGTTACCCTTGATTGGCTCTTCTGGTATCAGGTATTTCTTTCTGGCTTTTCCGAGGATGTGAAAGAAAGTAATAGGGGGTGATTGTGCTGTGACTGATATTTCTGATATATTTAGTTTGTTGGCCTCTGTGGCAGTACTGCCTGTTTAATAGGCATTACAGGTGTTTTAGCACCAGTTCTGGAGGAGACTGTATTCCGGGGTTTCCTAGTGGCCTCACTGACTAAGTGGTAGCCTTCTTCTCTTTACTTGAAAATTTAAGGCTCTGAATCCTAAAATAGATATGGCAACCTCTTTAATTTAAAAAACATCCGCCACAAACTTCCTGCTAATACTGTGTAAATGACTAGTCATTTTCTGTTCTTTACTTTCTAGTCGACTGTTAGTTACCTCCAGATTCTTCAAGTGAAAACTGTGTATCTTAATATATAACATTCAGCTTGCATTTCAGTTAGGCTTGGTTGTGTTGTTATGGTGAACATGTGTAGATCTTGTTATGGTTTAATCTGTTTAGTGTTTAGACTTTTTTGTTGGCTCTTCTCAATGAATATGTGGATCCCTCTAGTTGGGTGCTCTTTTTCAGTATACTTATCAGGATATAGGATACTGTAAGAGTCCTGTCTCATTTCAGTTATATGTTAAGAGCTGTGACTCCATCCGTAAGAAGTCAATTTTGCCAATTGTGTTAGTGTGCATTTAGATGCATGGATTAGAAAACATATATAATCCTTGGTGGCTTCAGAAAAGTGCAATCTGTGATTTGTATATATCAGGTGAAGGACTGGGGTAAAAGAATCTCAGAATTCGTCAAAACCAGATACTTGAGTTTCTTTTTTATTACTTTTGAGTGTAAATTTTATGATTTTCACTTTTGATTAGATTATAGTATTTTAAGCCCACGCCTTTTTCCTAGAATTGACCAGAAAATACTCAAAACCTTGAAAATTTTAAACTTCCAACTCTAAAGCTTTCAAAATTTTACTTTTTTAAGGAACAATAAAAAAAGTGCTATGAATCATTCTATTTTACATGCTTGTTCTTCTTTGTTGTGATGCACTGATTAACTATTTTTGAAGCCTTCTAATGTTTTTCGTACTCTTTTCTTTTTATAGGTTTCCATCACCAGTTTCTATCCTTATCAGTGCAGCAGTATTTGCTCTTGCTCATCTCACACCTGGAGAATTTCCTCAGCTGTTTGCGTTGGGTAATGTTTTCAAGCTTAACAATATTCATGTAATTTCATTCATAAATTTCACGGTTTATGGACAGCAGCTGATTCTTTTAGTTATTTCCTTTATTTAACTCTCTATACACTGTGATCAGGAAACTTATTCTATATGATCAATTTTCTTGAGAAATTGGAATTTGTAAGCTTATATAAAGAGGGCCTAATAAATCATTGAATGCATTCTCTCTGTGTTGAATTGTTAAGTATCACATGTCCATAAGAGAACTTGCACATAATTTGAAGAGGAATAGACAAAAAAGATCATAGATTTTGGTGTGTGAATATCTCATTAATTTCAACTGTAGGCTAAGTTGATCTTTGTAAGATTCTTTTACATAGGTGTCATTCTTGAAAAGCTAAATACTTCATTGAAAGCTTGTAACACTGTTAAACAACTTTTAACGATATGCCCTGTTTTCCCTATAATCTCATTCCTTTCTTTTTCTCAACTTGCTAACTGTTACGTTTCTATTTGTTACTTCAGAAGGTGTCAGCATTTTGCAGCAATATAAAAAATATGCTTTTTCCTGTATGCTTTTTAAAGAGAAATAAGGAACCAACAAGTAGCTAATAATTGCAGTAAATACATGTGATTAGAATTAGACTTATAAGAACCCACTCGTCACATGAGTTAAAAAATCTGCCATGTACAGGCATGTACAATTTTCCTAGTATACTTTTCTACTTCTTTAAACTTTCCGGGTAGTCCTTCTTGGACTTCTCTCACCTTTGTATGCATTATTTTTCTGTTGCGATGGGAGGGATTTCTTCCTTTTATGTTTCCATAGATATGAGATGAAACCATCAAGAACATAGTCTATAATATCGCTTGCCTTTCTTGACATGAGATCTGCAATCTGCATTTTTTAATAAGCGGCCCAATGACTATCTTAATAAACTGGTTTAGTTAAACACAAGCCTTTTAATTCTATTCAACCTTTTGATTTCATGTTCCATGTTTATTGTACTCCATAAGGAGGTCAGATGACAAATGAAGATATCAGTTCAGGATATTATCTGTAATGATTGAAAGCTTATCTATATTTTACTCGGTTCTGCATATGAGTGCAATTACTCAAAACTATACACGTTCGTAGAGATGATTTTGTCTCAACATCTTTTCATAGAGATGTATCATAAACTAATGAGTGACTCACTTTATCATCATGTATTAAAACAGGGATTGCTCTAGGGCTTTCATATGCTCAGACTCGAAATCTTTTGACTCCCATCGTTATACATGCACTCTGGAATTCGGGTGTGATTTTACTCCTAACTTTTCTTCAGGTAAATTATTGTACATGGTTACCCATGTTTGACTTTAGTAGTGTGTGAATAATGTTGCAAAAGGTGAAATACACAAACCTGTTTAACAAAAGAAGAGACTGTTAAAATTTTGAATTCTGTGAAGGGTTAAGGAAGGTATTGTAAATATAAGCTTAGATTTGTCTGAGTCCAGAATGCTTGAATTCTACATACAATGGTCTTTTGGTGTTGGTAATTCTATGTGTACATGTAAGCCTTATCAAATGTTTCGCGATTTCTAGTAGTAATTGGAGTTTATCAAGTAATTATCAAATGCTTTCCTTAATTATTTGTCTAAGTATTTGTGCAATTGCAATTTGGAAGTATCACATAAGATAAATTCAAATACTTATTTGGTGTTTGTATAGTAAATAACTTGAGTATGAGCATTTACATATTCAATTCACTTACTTATAACATTTCTTTTTATATACATTTAATTCCTTATATTAATTATGTCATTACATAAATGATGTTATGTTTTGATTTTCTTTATATTTTTTAATATAGGTTCATTTTGAATTTCGTAGTGATGTTATGTTTTGATTTTCTTTATATTTTTTAATATAGGTTCATTTTGTATTGCGTAGTGATGTTATGTTTTGATTTTCTTAATACTTTTAATATAGGATTCAAACGTATTGCAAGAAACTTGGTGACTCAAATCAAATTCTTAATCAAACATAAATTTATGGTTTTATACATCATTATAAAGGATCAGTTTGCAACTATGAATTTAATTATTATTAAGAAAATCTAAATCTTTAATCAAATGTAAGTAAGTTTTTAATAAGATAATTATATATACGTAAACTGTAGAATATTTAAATAAAATATATTTTAGTACTCGAAGAACATATGAAGGATATTTGCACTTATAGTCAGATTCGAGAAGAAATTTTGAATTCGGATTTGGATTTGACAATTTTAATGTTCCATTTGGTTACGGTTAGGGTTATTTCTTTTACAGCCCTACTTGCAGGTTCATTGTAACTATATTACGTGCTCTTCTCAGTAAGCAGGGGTCCAACACTGACTGCTTCTAATTCTGGTGTTTTCAGCTCCAAGGATATGATTTGAGAGAGCTGTTGCAGGCATCTTGATTCTTGACATACAGCATGCCGAAGCTGCGTGTTCGATTTGGTATCGTTTGGAAAATGATTATTTACGACACGTGGGGTTACCGGGCGCACCTGAGATGATAAAGTATCAATGTAAAACTAGAGCTGGAAAGCAAAATGGGCGTGACTGGCTGCTCGCTCTTGAAAGTGCAGGTACCCGATGCAAAACAAAGATGTTTCTTCTTCTTCCTTTTCCCCTCCTCCTTTGCCAGGACTCTCGTTTGGTATCACACTGTAATTTAACATTGAGATGCTGAAGCATAGAATAGTTCAAAGTAGAGAAATGAAAGTGCTTCCTATGTTTTTAAATAGAAATTGAAGAAATTATCGGTGAAAAAGAGAAACTGTATCTGCGGTTGGTACGCGCATATGTATCTATGTGCATCTTTTGCGCGGTCATCATCGTCCATCGATCCACGGTTTAGCCTTACCCCATGACACAGTTTTTATTTGAACCGGCTGTTAACAAAAAAAGCATGCAATTTCATCTTATTACCTTCCTGAAATGACCAGCTATTTCGTCTAGCTGCAACAAAAAGCGAGGCGCTTGCAACTTGAATGAAAGTGGGTGTGAAAGTTTACCAATCCTCGTAACATTTTGCTGTTAATTGTCAAAAAGAAGTTAAAGACGCCACGATAAATGGTGAAAGAGAGTGCAAGGGCACCCCCAGTATTTTGCCACATAAATCTATTGTATATGTATATATTATCAGTCTTAAAAAAAAGGACAAAAAACAGGCAAGTAAAGAAATGAAAAGATATTTCTGTGATACTTTGCGTGTCCCCAAAAGAAAGGTGTTGAACTTGGAGGGACTAATAAATCTGTTTTATTTGAAGCATCCACCAGAATGATCTGATGCATTTCAGTGCGGGAAAATTTGCAAAATAGTCCGTTTTTGCTAATTATTTAGTAAAATAGAACGTTTTGCTAAATAATTAGCAAAATAGACATCTTTTGAAAAAAATGGTCGATTTTAAAAAACAAGACTCAGAAAACATATGAAGAACATTGGTATCAAGTTGCTCTATGGAACTTGGTAGTGATATGGACTGATCTGGCCTCTACATCACTACTCGAAAATAGAGTCTTAACCATTTTTTACCTACTCCAATGTAAATGTAGGGATCGGATCAATCCGCATCACTACCAAGTTCAATGGAGCAACTTGGTACCAAGTCACATTTATCATCAATCTAGAAGAAGAGAAGTCATTGGCACCTGGCTTAGATACTAGGTTATCGACATGATCCAAGTTCAATGTCTCAATTGAAAAGAGAGGGGAATAATGGAGAGGGAAAAAAGCAAACAATAAGAGTTTGATCAGTATTATACATTTGATATTGAGACGTGCTAATCATTGCTACAGGCCAGCATAAAGGAATCTAACCAGTAGAGTGAAAAAACAAAGACCAAAAAAAAAAAAGAAGAAAACATAATGTCAAATTCTAATATCGCAATCAGCATCTATATCCATAACTTTCAGGATTAATATTGGATTTCAAACGTATTGATCTGAGCTCATGTTATTCTCAAACGGAATTTATTTAATAGGACTAAAACGTGTAGTATACGAACCAGAACAAACCGTGTCCGTGCATGTAGAATTATGCTTAATCATACTCTAATCATACGTTGGCGCCGTATAAATCCACAGTCCCTGTCATGCTGCAAGGGGGTTTCTTTCTGAATTAATTGCAACCCAGTAACTAATTGAATTAATCCCCCCCGTGCCTTTCATAGATTCCATCACGAAATCTATTAGTCATGAGGTTTAAGATGCTTTTGGGCCCTTGTCCTTCTTGGTCTGCATAATGATTTGGAAAACAAAAAGAATAATATTATAAGGAGAAATCTTATTATTCTCGGGTAATTCAAAGGGGGGGTTGTTGTCAAAGTGATGTTTTAAAAATAACAAAAAAAATATGGCCCCAATGGACGTTTGAGTGAATTGAAAGCATCGTAGCATTTGAAGTCATGGACTTCAGAGCATTGCAAAGTGATGACTAATCTTATTGCAGTATAAATTTGGTGTTAGTAGAGAGAGAGAGAGAGAGAGAGAGAGAGAGAGAGAGATGTCATCGTACATTGAAACATGTATTGTTTTGAGTGTGAGCACTAACACCAAGCACACTAATAAATGGGAAGACTTCACAATTCATGAATTGGATTTGGGTATAGAAAATTTGTACTCAACTTGGCACATAAATTTATTACCATTATAGGCGTAATTAGACTATACTAGACATAGATGCCAGAATGCAAGTTATGTATTTCTTTGAATGGTTTAATCTAGATGCTTTTCTTATTGCTTGTTATCGAGAGTTAGGGGGTCAACAATGGTTTGGTAATGTAAAGCGCGAGGATTAGGGAGGATTTAAGCTTGATTAAGAAATACCAATTCATATGTTGATATTCTGCCCGTTCATACACGCATAACCTCCTCTTTCGGGTTCTTCAATAAAAATATGTCATTTTCTTTTTTTTTAATGCCGGTATTATTAATTGCCTCGTGCACACAAACTGTGTCATTATTAGGATTAATAAATACGAGTAGAATAAATAAATAATTTAATCATTAAAAATATCATTAGATGACCTATTTACATTTGACGAAAGGATTGGTGGTTGTAAACGGATATTAATACTGAGCATACATAATTCATAGTAGTCTAACCAATTCAAATCACTAATTCAAATCAAAGTACTCTCACCAATTCAAATTTTAAGATAACTCACTAACTATAATACCAAACAACATCAAAATGATCATGATGACTGCAATTTCCCCTGCACTAGTTAAGCAAAAGATGATCTATATTGATCAGCTGTCTATCGTTTTGACCAACTACATGGCGATCGTCGTTCAACCAATCCATTTCTCATCAAGATAAGCCCAGACTCCATGCTATCTAAATTAATTCGTAGTCCCTTCTCATTCTCCTAAATAATTGGTAAATCACGGACATATCCCTTCGTGCTATTGTGGTGTAATACTTCCATCATCTGAACCAGGTAGATATCCATGTCTAATCAAACAGGAGAAAGCAATGTAAGCTGGAGTTCTGAAGTGTAAGTGCTAATTAAAATTAGCTTAGGGTGTAGAAATAGTTACACCCTCATAATACATCATGGAGTGTGTCTGCAATTAACCATAACAATAACAAATAAGAACCTAACCTGCCCACATCTGTTACTAATACTTGTCATGAGCAGACGTTCTAATTAAAAGATTGTAGATTAGCTTTGATTTGCATCTCAAGTGCTGATGTGAACAATCAGGATAGAAAATAGAGACCAAGTATCCAATAGCTTTGATTTGCATCTCAAGTGCTGATGTGAACAATCAGGATAGAAAATAGAGACCAAGTATCCAATCGCTATCAACTGCAGTTATCAATTTTACTTCCGAAATCAACTACTGAGGGAGATTGGTACATAAACCAATCCCTGTTCTACGAAGAGAATCTTCCTGATGTGTTCTATTTCAAAAAGTACTCCGAAAATGAACATTCACACGATGATGACTATGTACATACTAAGCAAAATAGATGGGAACTAAATGTGCATACAAATCTTTACCTGATGATGACTATTCTTATTAGAGGTAATGTTATTTTCCTCTTAAGAATGCATGTATCATATATCAATCAATCAGCACCGAATCTTATCTACTTGGTAGTTTTGTATGGTACATCCTTGCCTAATCTCATTTTACGTTTCCACTATTAAAAGAAGAAAAGGAAACACGAGCATACGCTCAAAATGGAAGCTCTAATCAATCATCACGTATCGCTGTAAAGAAAATGACAGTATACACTCAGACCATTTAGCCCGCAGTCTTCATCTAAATCTTGACAACACGCTGCCATCCCAAACAATTTGCACCATACTTGGTGTTTGGAATCCAAGATATAATCCTGAACCCCAAGGTCACGTTTAATTATTTCTAACTCTACGGCGCTACGTATTCATTTATAGCAAGACTACGATTTGAGCCGACTGATGATAAATTAATCAGTTTGATTAAATGAGGTGGGTTTTCTACATTGGAAACATGGTAATTTTGAGAGGGGATGGTGATCAGAAACCAAGAGAAGAGAAAGCTTAGGTTTGAAGGGTTTGACTCATTTTTTAACTTGGGTTGCACGCCTGGGTGGTGTTGGATTTGTCCAAGCCCAAGGTCAAGCAACAGACAAGAAGGGTTCAAAACGAGGGCAACACTTGGGGAACTTAAACTAGGGTTTGGGGTCCCCATAATGGAATTTGACCCTTAACCCCACCATTAATTAGAAGCTTCTGTCCTTGTTCACCCTTTGGCAGACATGGTTAGCAAATCTTGGTCCCTAGAAAACTGCTCAAAATGGTTCCTGCCCTCTTTCTGGCTAGATTTTCCTCAAAACACAACAGCGGTAGATCCAAATGAATCCATTAACGAAACAGTTAACTAGGTTAACCTTTCTACGGACAAGAAAGTGCACGCATCAAGCATAGTAGCATACTGTGTGTAACTGTCAAGCTAGACCATAAACCCAATAGGTTAACGACTATGGCTGGGTATGTTTCATTTTATTTATAAACGGGAAGTTGGTCCTGTAGGAAATGCAATGGTGCAACATGTCGAGTCATTAACCCTTTCATCCCATTAGTATACATTCTGCATTGAAGTAATAGCACGATCGAAGAAGATAGGGAATCAGAGCACTAATGAAGAAACAGGTCTTAAGTGCAGTACGAGTGTTTTTTTGGAGAAGTCAAAGGCTTCAACTTTGCTGATATTAATTGATATAGCATTTGATTTAAGATGATCATTCATCAAATATTGAAGTTTACAGTTAGTAACCAGGTACCCTGTTCAGCTTATCTTTTCTCCCTTGATTTTCAACTACTCATCCATGTCCTTTCTGCAAAAGATTAGACCATTACACATTACTGCTGCTATACAGCCATTTCATGGAAATATGGTCTAAACAGAGGGAGATCCCCATAAATATCCATGAGTCAGATGTCCTTGACAACAGCCATTTCATTAGGTGGCCTTATTTGTAAACTTCCTGTGGTGTAAACTGATGAATTCCCAAAAACAATGAAGAAGAATGACAAGAAATATAGGTATCAATTTGATATTAATGGTCCTCCAAGCTCAAGCACTTGAATAAAAAGGCAAACATGACCGACATGTAGAACAGTAAAATTTCTACTAGAAGATTAAAACAGTAAAATATTATTTTACTCGTTAAAGGCTTAAAATTTTGTTTAATTAGCTCCATTCAAAAAGTACTTCTGCAGTCAGCTATAATATACTATTGGAAAATTTCAGACAAACCCTGATGGAGAAATGTTATTTATATAATGCTCGAGGCAGCTTAGTTGACACTCTCAAACAGATGCTTGAGTCGCCAAAATAGTACACTAATCTGTATATGGTTATAGACCATGTAGTAATACATAAAACAGATATGACTACAAATCTGTCAAATTGACAAAGGTCTCATTTAAGTATAAGTAAGTTTTTGACCCTTTGGCAGTATGTTGTATGCCAACAGAGAAGAAAGCTACAGGTGAACATCACTTTCCCATTACCTCACCTCCCCCATCAACCTTCACTTACAAAATTACTATCCAAGGACATCGATCAATTAACGCCTTAAACGGCTATAGACACCTATAGACCAAAAGTTCTAAGAAAGTTTGTCACTGTAACATTATTGGTTTAGTTAAAAGAATTGGGTATGTGCAAGTTGAACAGTTCTCATATAGAAGCCCACTTGATTTGTATTACAATACAAACTTAACGGTCTCTACATTTGTAGTGTTTAAATCATTTCCTTAAAGTTTTTTTTTTTTCATCTGGAGTTGGAGAATCTCCACAAGCTTCCACATATCCACTGAAAAGAAGAGGGCATGTATGTGAAAACAAATGAGGATTAGAAGCCCATTTGAAGGGGGGAAAAAGTTTAAGAAATATATGTCATGGAATTCTGGATCAGGAGAGACTAAAGGGATATCTCAATTGATAAAAAGAGTATATCAGAGGAATTTGAAGTGACCCTTGGGATTGAAATATACATTTAGACTATTTTATTGTGTTGGGAGGTGTAGCTGTTCAGTTCCCATGCACAGATAAATCAAGGATGATTGTACAGCAGGCGTGCCTAGAGGCTAACCTTGTCTTTATATGTATTAAAAATCTGTTTAAACTCCATTGAAAAGACATATTATAAGTGTGAAAAGGGAAGGATGAAAATCCCCATATGCTGCTAAATTTGTAGCCTTTGAGATCGTTTTCATGGGATTTTAAACAATAAAATTGGGTAGAAGGAGAAATTTTTAAGATGAATTTTGCTGATCTGGCACCTTGGTATTCCTTCTAACCAGCTGGACCGTTTGTTTATAAGAGCAACTGCTTTGGCTTCCTTCTTCGACATTAATCACAGAAGACCAAGAAGTTCGCCAGGTTATTAGGGAGCACATGAGTTCATTGAACTGAATGAGCTGTGGTCTTGTGGGAGTTTGGTTTCTTGAGCTCATCACAGATTCCTCTGAGAGTTTCAGCCATCTTATAGAAAATTTAGAGGTTTCCATTAGTTGGTCCTGTCTAGTTTTCTAGGTGATGTCGGGCTAAAAGATTTGTAGTCAAGATCTTGTAGAGAGCTCAAGTCATTCCCTTCTTAATCTTTTCCGTTTTTACACTACCACTTGAGGGTCTTGTTTAGCTTAGAAGAAAATCTTATCAAGGGAAGAAAGAGATGGATGAGAGGAGTGATATGGAGAAGGCAGATGAAGTGATGATGCCAGGTTTCAGGTTTCATCCGACAGATGAGGAACTAGTTGGATTTTATTTGAAGCGAAAGATACAGCAGAAGCCTCTTTCCATAGAGCTAATCAGGCAATTGGATATCTACAAATATGATCCATGGGACCTTCCAAGTAAGTTATAATCTATCTCTAGCATAGCTTATGTCAACTTCTTTAAAATCATTGAACTTTATCTCCCTTAGTTTTTATCTCTTTTTCTTGTCCTGTGTACATGGCTTTTATATTTCATGTCCTACTACACATGGCTGTCATCTTTATCATGTATTCTTCTTTCATAGACATTTTATAAGGCTTACGACTACTTCCCCTTCATGTTCTATTGTCGGTATAAAAAATTGATCTTTTACTTGGTAAGTGTTAACTCCTCCATATCCCTACCCCATATCCATCTGTCTGTCTATCTAACTGTCTGTGCATCTTTTACTTAATGTTCACTACTCTTTTCAATTATCCTTGAAACTGGTTCCTAGTTTAAGGGTTTTCTATCCATTAATAATATATGTCCTTTAGGTTCTTCGCATAACATATTTTTAGAAGTGTTGTTTTCAGTCCTTTTAGTGAAGATATTTTTAAAGGTGTTGTTTTCAGTCCTTTTAGGGAATCTACTACCTTAGCAAAAAGTTTATTAATAGTTTCTGCTTGATATCAAGTCAGAATATTTTCTCAAAAGTATTGGATAATAACCAAGTGTTTCTTTTTATCAGACAAGCTCAACGAGCTTTCCCAATCACAAGCCTTCTTCATTTCAAATACCTTGAGGACTTTAAGGCAAACATAGTTCAGAGTTTCGATAGAATACATCTATAAAAGAGTTTTACCATAGTTTAGTTCTCTATAGTTCCTCCTCTTAGACATGTTTAATTATCTTTGAATCTATTCGACCTTTATGATGGGTCAATAAGTTACCATGCAAATAATAGACGCAGACACTTTATTTTGTTTCCCTAACATCTTTTTCACAAATGCAGAACTGGCGACGACCGGGGAGAAGGAATGGTACTTCTACTGCCCAAGAGACAGGAAATATAGGAACAGTGCGAGACCAAACCGAGTAACTGGAGCTGGATTCTGGAAAGCCACAGGAACAGATAGACCCATTTACTCCTCTGAGGGAACCAAGTGCATTGGCCTTAAGAAATCACTAGTTTTCTACAAAGGCCGAGCTGCGAAAGGCACTAAGACAGACTGGATGATGCATGAGTTCAGGCTACCTTCACTCACTGATACATCACTGCCTAAAAGACCTTTGGACAAGAACATCCCTGTCAATGTAAGCCTTAAACTTGATGTAATTACTTCTCCAATTCAAGGAAAAACATTAAAAAGTTGTAGCGTTCCTAACGCTAAGGTATCTAGTTTCAAGGTAACTCGAGTAGTTCTAGACAAAGAAAATAAATCAGAACTGAACAAGTCTGCAAAACATTATAACTAGTTTGGACAAAGGTACATATAGGCTCAGAGCGTTAAAGCAATTCTTTACCAGGAAAATAGAAGCATAAACACATACGACCATGTGTATAGAAATGCATACTAGAAGAACACTAGAAACGGAACTTACTTTCCTCTTATTTTTTTCACTTTGATCAATCATACATAACCTTATCAGCTATGTTTCTTATATGTATTAGAAATGCTTAATTGATCACATAATTCATCAATAGAAGAACCACCTGGCTTTTCAGTCAGAAAAAAAAGTATTTATTTCGCAAGTGCATGACTTACCTGCGCATAGCAGGTTACTTGAGAGGTGAGCATGTGATAAAGGATGTGAGACACTGACCCTTCTTTGTATGATGAAACACAGGATTCCTGGGCGATCTGTAGGATCTTCAAGAAGACAAATTCCATGGCACAGAGAGCACTGTCCCAATCCTGGGTATCTCCGCTTCCTGAGACCAATGAACCGGACTTTTTCTCAGTTGCCCACACTATGAACGCCAACCAGTTTGGATCAGAGAACATCTCATGCACTACTGAATCTGGTTCATCGATTCAATTCAGCTGTAACAATGGTTTCCAGCAACAGCCAAGTGGCCTCAATTACGCTCCTCTAAATGCAACAAATTACAATAAGCCCAATAATCCAATGGACTGCAGATCATATCCCTTTCCATTTTCAGGTGTTGATATGTCCACAAACTTCATGTTCTCTGGAAGTGAAATGCCACTGGCATCCATGCTCCTTAACTTATCACCTTCAATACTTGAAGAAGTAGAAAAGTCCTCCGCAAGCATAGAATTCGGTCAGCCACAACAGTGTAATGGGTTCACTGTTGATTTGCCTACAGAGATCAATAGCAACTTGGGAAGTGGAGAAGAGAAGAAGAGTTCAAATTCGATGATTGTTAATAATAACCAGTGGAGAACCATGAGGACATTTCCCTTCAGCCTGCCATCAAATATCTCTGATGAGTGGAAGCTTAACTTGCCATGGGATTCTCCTCCGTGCCTGAGTGAGATGTCAACAAGCTTCTCCACCAACAAATTGTATACTTGATTTAGATGTAGTGTAGGGTGTGAGACTCCTTCATCTGTTAGCATTTCTGTTAGCATAAGAATCAAAAGATGGGATAGAAACTTTTTCAAATGTATTCCTGTACATCATCATAGAAATGCTTGTTAACAGCAAAGCTAACAGATTGAGAAGGAAAAGATTTTCTATGTCAAGTATTTATCTTTCCTATGACATGTTCTCTCTCTCATGTCATCTTCTCTCAAATTTCCCATTAGTTCATACCAACAGACAATCTCCTCTGTTGTTTCTTTGATTATCAGCTAAAGAGATGGGAAGATTCATGCGGAGCAGTGAAACATTTCACTCTAATCAGATCTAGCAAACTCAGTTACATAACTATGTGCACCATTGGCAATGAGATTTTCACAACCAATCAGAAGAAGCAAATTCAGTTGCATAGATACTTGAACCAAGATTTAGGCCTTTGCCTGTTCTTAAAATCCTGGCTTGTTCCGCTTCAAAAGGAATCTGGTCTCATACTAATTGCTATTAATCGCCAACAAAAGCCAATGAGATTGACAAAAAATATATAAGTATGCCATTCTTCATTCTTAGCCGAAATGCTTGAAAGAATATTCTAGTAGGACAGTGAAGAGATTCCTCCTTCAGGATTAGTACTTCTGTAAGTATATTGTTGCTCAAAAAAAACTCAAACCAGGTTCCTTGTTGATACCATCTCCTTTCATTGCATTTCTTATCCTCACAGCTTCCTCCCAGTCCCCCACCTGAGAAGAGATTTTTGAGGCAGAGATATAAGGTACTGACTCATGAGGTGCTAGCTCGTGAATCTTTCTAGCAGCTAACCTTGCTAGCTCAACATCACCATGTACTGTACAAGAACCAAGCAACGCGCTCCACACCAACCAGTCCGGTTCTACAGGCATTCTATCAATAAAATTTGCAGCCTCCTTCAGCCTACCTGATCGACCGAGTAAATCAACAACAGAAGCATAGTGATGCTGCTCTGGTTCAATCCCATAATCTTTTCTCATGGAATTAAAGTGGGCGACACCTTCATTAACCAAACCATTATGGTTACAAGCAGATAAAATACTCAAATAAGTTACTGAATCAGGTTTTACTCTGTTAAGTTTCATCTGTTGAAAGATACCCAGGGCTTCCAAACCCCTTCCATGCTCAGCATACCCATCAATGAGAGCTGTCCATGCTACCAAATCTGGTTGTTCTATCTCATCAAATACTTCATAAGAATCATCAATGCTTCCACACTTTGAGTACATTGTAACTAGAGCACTGCTCACTGCGCATTGGGACATTAACCCTCCTTTGATTCCATAAGCATGCAACTGTTTTCCCAAGTCTAGTTTTGACAAGTTAGCACACACTTGAAGAACTGATGAGCATGTTACATGGTCTAATCCAAAACCAGAAACTACCATACAATGAAATTCAGAGAGAGCTGCTTCGCTATAACCATTTGTAGAATAACCTGAGACCAAGGAGGAGCACATGGCCTGATCTTTGCATGAAATTCCGTCAAAAACTCTTCTGGAACTTTCTAATATCTTGCATCTGGAATACATAGACACAAGAGCACTAGCAACAATAGTTTCATTTCCAAGTTCATGACGAAGTGCATACGCATGGATTTGCTTCCCTTTCATCAAAAACTGAGAATCATAGCAAGCCATCAGTACAGCAGAAAGAGTAGTTTGATCAGGGTGAACTCCTTCAAGAACCATTTCCCTAAATAGCTGAAATGCCTTTTCAGCGTGCCCATGGACAGCAAAACCTGAAACCATCGAGGTCCATGATATGCTATCTCTTTCATCCATTTGTGTAAACAATTCATAACTATCTTCAATGCTTCCACATTTGGAGTACATGGTGAAGAGTGCGCTAGCTACCAGAACATCACGTAGCAACCCTGCTTTTATAGAATAAGAATGAATATTTCTTCCTAATTCTATGTCACCAACAATGCTTAGAACACTGGAGATACATTTCTTATCAGGTTTTAAATCTTCATGAAATATCCTCTTGAGGAGCTCCACCGATCTTCTCAGCATCTGATTTTGAACAAGACCAGAGATCATAGCCGACCAAGTGCTCAGGCTCTTCGTCAAGCCCATCTCCTCAAATATCTTCAATGACATTTTAAGCTCTCCAAGTCTGGCATAAGTATTGATGAAAGCCTCCTTGACTACAAAATCCATAAAAAATAACCCGTTCTTCCATGTCCAACAATGGATTTGCATTGTCTCTTTTACCATGAAAGATTTAGAGAATGCCAGGAGTACACTGGTAAGAGTGTACTTATTGACCTCTACACCATTCTGTATCATTTCTTTGAAAATTTTAACAGAACTATAAGCATCTTCGTTGTGAACAAAGCCTGAAATCATGGCAGTCCACGAAACAACATTACGTGCTGGCATCCGTGAAAACTCCCTTACTGCATCATCCATATGGCCACATTTTGCATAAAGATCAACAACACCGGTTCCTACAAAAATATCATTCTTGACATTGCATTTAAGCACCCATCCATGAATAGCTCTCCCCATCTCGAAAAGCCCAGACACAGCACAAGCACTCAATAAGCTCGAGAATGTAAATCCATTTGGCATACAAAATTCACATACCATCCTTCGAAAGAGATCCAGAGCAATCAAATTCTCCCCATTCCTCACTCCCCCAGCGATAATAGCATTCCAACAAACCACATTGCCACCATAATTCTCCCCAAACACTCTCAAGGCATCATCAAACCTACCGCTCTTTGAGAACAAATCTATTAACCCGGTAACAACATACCCGTCGGAAAAGAAGCCATTTTTCATCACAAGGGAGAAGATCTGTTCACCGAAGTTGAGGTTCTGGGATGCGGCACAAGTCGAAAGTGCATTCCCATAATCGAATTGATCTGGGTCGAGACCAGATGCTTGCTTTCCGGTTAAAGCGCTAAGAGGGTCAACGTATTCAGAGTTGAGGTTTGGTTGGGGAATTTTATCAAACTGATGGTGTGCAGATCTCGGGAAGTGATGCTTAAAAGATTTGGAGAAATGGGCATTGTTGAGATTGGTGATCTGTCTGATGGGGGGACTGTTGGATGATTGAGGAGGAGGAGGAGGACGGGGGTTTGGGCGGGGATTGAGATCGGGGTTTGTTGTCAGGGCTTCAGAGAGGGAGGAGAGAAGTTTGATTGAGGGGATTGGATCGGTTGAGGATCGCTGAAGGCAGTGATGCAAAGCTCTCATCTTGTCGCTCTCTGATATCGTTCTTTTTGTGCATCTGGTGGATTCAAATATTCAAATATCGGTTCCCGGTTGAGAAATATAGAGCTGCATGAGAAATGGTAGAAATTTAGAAGACGCTTTGCTAAATTAAAACGCATTCCATATGTTTTGCAACCTTTATTAATGATATTGGTTGTTGATATATTTCTAGTTTCATGATATGCTCTTATTCTTCTTCTCCTCCTCCTCCTCCAAATCTTTAGCATAATTTGAGGATACTGAATGAGAAATAATCATTGGATCACGATCATTTATGAAGTTCTTTTATAACTACGGAAGACTATTCTCAACTTCATAGTTTAAACCACTTCAAACTTTGGCACCTAATATTTTTTGCGACGCGTCGATACCCCCAAATTTTGAAACATTAAAAGTCTGAAATATGTAAATTTTGGGATATCAAAATTTTGGGTTGTAAAATTATATATATACACACGCGCGCACGCTGGTCTGGCGGAGATAACGAACTACCATTCCATAAAGAATGCTGACAAACTCAATGCATATAATTAATTGCATATGCATATGCTTCTTCCTTCCCAAGCATGCTACATAGTCAAAATCGATCCGAAGTTGACCAAAATGTTAGGCTTGCTCCCCAAGCTCACAAACAAGACTACACAACTCTTTAAATACTTCAGATTGGAAACCAACTTCAGAGCGGAAGCCAATATTTCTTAAGTATGCAGACAGAAGCCAAGGAGGAGGTGAAGTTGCATGGATTTTGGGCCAGTTCAGATTGCGCTATGGTTCGTCACGCACTCAAACTCAAGGGTGTGGCCTACGATTATGTGGAGGTCGATATCGACATCAGGAGCGACTCCCTCGTTCGGGTCTATGAAAATGTCCCGGTCCTTGTTGTGGATGGACAATCTGTAACCAATCCCTTGGTAATCTTTGAGTTCATCGAAGACAACTGGAAGTATCCCGCTCTTTTCCCAGAGGATCCTTACATGAAATCTCGAGTCAGATTTTGGGCTGGTTTCTTCTACAAAAAGGTTAATATAATATGGGTAGCAAGTAAGCGAATTTTACTCAAAACATCCATCGTCAAATATATGACATGCTAACAGTAGTCTGCATTTTTTCGTCGCAGTTAATGCCGACTAGTTTTGCCATCATGTTTTCAGAGGGAGAGGCACAGGAGAAGGCAACTGAAGAGTTCATAGAGCACATGAGGACGATGGAGGATGGAATTGCTGTGGACTTTGCAAACGGAGGGCCATTTATCAACGGCAAAGAACCCGGGCTGCTGGATGTGGTGATGGGCTCTTGCTCAAATGGGCTCAAGGCCCTTGGAGCCGTTCCTGGTGTGCAGATGCTTGATAAGGAGAGGATGCCGGTTCTGTCGTCGGCGATAGAGGCCTTCATCGGCTTAGAGACGAGCACGGTGATACCGTACGATGAGCTGCTGGAGCTGCACTGGGTCCTTCGAGAGATTGGCTTGGCAACGGCCTCGTCGAAAGCTTGAAATAATTAGAGACGTACTACTTCAAGAAATAATTAGAGACGTACTACTTCGATTCTGTATGCATGTGAAAATAAATGAGTTGTCTTAATGTCTTCTTAATTACTGAATAAAAACTTTACACTCCATCATAATTTCTTCTTTATTGCTGAATAAAAACTTTGCACTCCACCGATCATGATGCCTTCTGAAAAGATGTTACAGAAAATGGAGAATAAAATATTTAATTGAGATATCAAAAGTTTCCTAAAAGATTAAAGATGGGTTACACGTATTTTTTTTTATAAAAAAACATAGAGGCAGAATCAGAATAAAACCTAACCTTGATTGTGCAACAAGACAAAATCTTAATATGATTAAATAAATGTTTTTGAATTCTCTATTTGCACAAGTTGAAAGCTTAATATGATAAAATAAATGGGGTGCAATCGAACAAATAATCAAATCATATAGCGCCTATGAAGCACGGACACGCATAACATGAAGCCGTGTCGTGTCGTGTCCGTGTCGGACACACGTGTCGAACACACGTATCCTATGTATTTTTTAGGATTTGTCTAGTGTTGGCGTGTCGGATGGCCGTGTCGGATCCGTGTCCGTGCTACATAGTATAGCGCCAAATGCAGATAGTTCAAAAGACTAGGTAAATAAAAGCAGCATTTAACATATAATAATTCAAGGAACACCAAAATGTGTACTGTTGAGACCTAGAACAAATATACTCAAAAGGAAACAAACTAGAAATTCCGCGATATTTGAAGACGTTCAAGCCAAGGATAGAAGATTTGCCCAAAGATGCAACGAGTACTGTGACAAACACTACCGCACCGTTGCAGTAATATCCAAGAAATCAAAAATTCCTGCCAAGGTGAACAAAATTAAAAGGCCACTTGATTTTCCATTTCCTGGTTTTAGCTCTTTCCAGCCTGCCTTTCCTTCACCTTTTGGATCTTCAAGACTTTCTTTACAATCTTCTGCTCTTCAACCAAAAATGCTCGAATAATCCTAAACGGATACAGCCCGAGATATTTCAAGATACATAAAAAAAAGGTTAACAAAAATAAATAACTCGATGATTAAAATGCACTGACCTCTCCTTGACTGCACTTCCAGACAGAACACCACCATATGCACGGTTCACAGTCCTGCGGTTTCTAGCCAATCTGGACCTCTTGTACTCAGTAGGCCTCAGGTGAGGAATCTGTAAGAATATAATTCAGCAATTTTATTTCTGAAATAATAAGAGACATAAAAAGAACTAAAGTTATTGCACAACATCACAAGCCAATTGAATCATGTATAATCTTTAAATGCCCACTGAGAATGACAAATGCATACTGTACACTTATAGGAAGTAGGCAATCACACTTACAATATTCCAGAGAACAACAATACACATAAATGGCCGTTCTGCATATATCTACATCAGTGAGGAACATTTGAGATGTTGCATACATTGATTTAGTTTCTAAAGCACTGGAATGGAACTTAATGGCGGTTGGCTACAACTGAATACGCAACATGAACAAACCATATTACACATAGGGAGGGTAGACGGTGAGGGGTTCGAGTGTGGAAAATTTTGTAATAGTCTCTCCAAATGGAGAGGATGGCTACTCTTAATTGAGAAGACCTTCCAAAATTATAAAAATTGCTTGTAATTAATAAAAACAATTTTCCCCCCACCTTTTAAATTAAGCATTTCAAATGCTACCAAATCCAAAATTGCTCAATGTGCTTTCGGATGGACATGTTAGTTTTGGAATGTGTGCGTCCGTGCATGGGAATCTGGAGGAATCAAGGCGACTACTATCTAAAAAAATCTAAGACCAAACAGTATGGACTTGACTTCTACATCCCAAGGCTTTGTAGCAAATACATACAGAAGTAAAATATGGTGACAAACATGAAATAAAACAAGCCACCTTAAGCAAAGCAATATGAAGGTCACAAAGCAAGGTCCAAAAGAACGACAAAGGTTCCGATAGCGAATATTCTGGGTATACGACATCTACCGAACAACAATACAACGCAAACTACCAAATTATCAAATGTTTAGAGATCACATACCCCCTGGATACGCTTACCGGTCACGGGACATCTCGGGCCCTTCGCCCTCTTCTTAGCAGTCTGATAAGTGAGCTTTCCACCTGATTACACGCATGAAACCAAACCAACAAACAAATAAATGAGCTGCATTGTCAAATATATCCACGATTTTCGACGCCCCTGCAACTTTCGATGCAAAAGATTTCCGAATATATCCGCGATTTTCGACGGCAGAGGGGCAGGATAAACCCTAGCGATAAAAGAGGCAGTAGCCACACAACAAGATTTGATTTTGAGACAAAGCCACGGGCTAATAGGAGGCAACGTTGAGCCCACCCGAACGGGAAAAGAAAAAAAAATGGCGATGGAATTATCCTGGGGTTTGGAGGATTAAAAAGTTGAATAAACCCTAACTTGGATTGAAAAGGGAAACAAGATGAGATCTTTCTAACCTGGGGTCTTAACAACCCTAGTCTGGTTGGATTTGGTGGCGTAGCTGTGCCGCTTTCGGTATGTTAATCGCTGCACCATTTTCGATTGCTCTCCTCTCCTCCCCTCCCCTCTTGCCGCCGCAGCCCAAGCAAAGGATCGTGAAACCCTAGATGACGACGCAGCGGCGAAAACCGATGACACGCAATTTAGCGTTAAATAGGGGATAAAACTGAACCTGGATCGGACGGTTGCTATTTTATTTTATCGTATACCCGAACCGATTGTGCTTCTCGGTTTCGGGCTTAGGACAGGCTAAGAGTCTTTTGTCTTTTATGGGTCCATTTTAATTAATCCGCGTAATTTAGTTTGGGTTTGGGCCAAAAAGAAAAGGCCTTGAGGCATGAGGTCTATAGCATGAGGGGGTCTAATCGATTCTTTTTTATTAACAAGTTCGCTTTCAAAGCGAAGAAGGCTTAGGAGCTTAAAAAAGCCCAAAACAGCACCACGGAAACCTAAACCGCTCCTTTCTTTCCTTTTATTAGTCCGTGTACGTCATTATCGTTGTTGAAGAAACATGCCATTTGCAAACTTGTTTGGAGTTGATAATTGCTTCATACTATTTATACACTATTTGGTTGGTATGCACATTTTTATACTAATTTCAGTAGCTCTCAAAGATGGGAAGAATTTGATGCTCCACTGCTTCACGAGCAGTGAATTAGTGGTCCAAACAACCAACCAAGCGTGTCCTTATTACAATTAATAAGTTTGTTAGATTACCAAATACAATACCTCCAAAAATTGCAGTAACATTAATGGTATTGACCCAAGTACAGTACTCTCAAGCTTGACAGTATCCAAAACTACTGGGGGAGGGGTCCCCTCCTACTGTTGATGTTATTGGGCTCTCATGAATCGCATCCTTACTAATCGTTTCATGCGCTCTTGCATCTCTGTACTAGTTAGGAAGCCTATCAAAATTTCTGACAGCAAAGTTTTTATAACCATTATTAAAAAGTACCAATGAAAGAAAATTTGGTATATGACAATCTGAGGTTCACAGTTGGATGTGTTGAATTTAATCATAGTTCTAAAAGTATTTAAGTTAGTTATTTCTACGAATTGTAGTCATACTAGAATTCTATTACGAAACACTTTGTAAAGCCTTTAAATAGGCATTCATGCATCCTTGTACCTAAGAGGAAAAAAGGAGAGAAAAAAGAAAGGTGCAAAATACTGTAGCTACAGTAACCGAGAGTTTAGAAGAGCTTTTTTATTTGTTTCTCCCACTAAATCTCTCCTCATATATATTATACTTCTATTTACTTTGCCGTTGATTGCTCCAACAGTAGTATCAAAGCCGTGAACAATCTAAACGGGACGACATCGTCTTCTATTCCTATATTGAATGGAAAGAATTATCACCGGTGGAGAATGCAGATGAATGTGTTGTTTGAATATCAAGATTTATTGGGTGTTGAAGAGAACGGAGTTGCCAATTTCACAGATAGCGCAAGTGAAGCCAAGAAGAAAGCCCACAGTGAGATCAAGAATAATGATCAGAAGGCGTTAGTCTACATCCATCAAGGAGTGAATGATTCAGTTTTTGAGAAGATCGACGGAGCAACTATAGCTAAACAAGCATGGGAAATTTTGGAGATATCGTACCATGGAGTTGAGAAGGTAAAAACAAGTTAGGATTCAAATATTGAGGCGTCAATTTGAAATTTTACAGATGAAACCCGCTGAAAATATCACAGATTACATGACTCGAGTACTTGCTTTGACAAATTAAATAAAAATAAACGGGGAGAAGGTTGTAAATTTAGCAATTGTGGAGAAGATATTGCGATCTCTTATGGCAAAATTTGATCATATCGTGGTGGCAATAGAACGATTTGTCCAAGATGGCAGTTGATGAGTTGATGGGTACCTTACAAGTTCACGAGCAACGCATGAACGAGAGATCAACTAAGATGCCCCTTGAGAAAGCTTTTCAAAGCCAAGCTTTTATAAAAAATAATAAAGGAGCGTAGTACAAAAGAGACCAAGATGAGGAAATTCCCGTGGCAGAGGACGAGGATACGGGAATTACAACAACCGAGGACATGGATATTACAATAGTCAAGGACGTGGCTGTTATAATAACAATCAAAGAGATGACGACAATTAGAGAAGCAATTATCAATTAAATTTAAATTATTAAGGTCGAGGTCGAGGCTTTGGACATGGTAGATAAAATTTTAATAAATTTAACAGTGAATGTTACATATGTCACATATATGGCCACTATACAAATGAGTGCAAGTACCAGGATAATTCCCAATCCGGAGAAGAAATTTAATTTGCACAAGAAAAAGGTGATGAAGACAACCACACTTTATTAATGGTCACGATAGCCGGTGAAGAATTAAACTACAACACATGGTTTCTTGACACTGGGTGCTCTAATCACATGTGCTGAAAGAAGGAGTTGTCCATGGACCTGGATGAGTCGATGTGATCCAAAGTCAAGTTTGTCGATGATAACACTATACCAGTGATGAGAAAAGGGCGAGTTAATCAAGCTGAAGAACGGAGACCATAAGTTTATTTCCAATATATTCTATATGCTGAATACGAAGAACAATTTACTCGGTATGGGCCAACTTCTTGAAAAGGGGTATGATATGCGCTTCTCTGATAATCAACTCCTAATCTTTGATAAAAGAGGCGTATTTATCCTTAAAACTCCTATGACAAATAATCACATGTTTCGAGTTGACATCCAGAACGATGTTTATCATTGCTTCAATGCTATTATGAAAGATTAGTCTTGGTTGTTGTTTATGGAAAATTTGCAATAAGAAAATGAAAGAATTAAATTTGATTTTTATTCTCTCAATCTCGATTATAATTTGAATTCCCGATTACAAAAAAGAAGAGAATTGATGCAAATCCTCCCCTTTGTTTAAAATTGGGTTCTTCACGGTGGCGATGAGATGCCTCCCTCGAATGCTCGCATCGAGTTTGCTTCTCGTTGATGATCCGAATGTCTTGTTTCACTGGAACATAGTCTTCTCCTCACGATTTGACGCAGTGGAGAACTTGCGTGATAAGTTTTAAAGAACTCTTGATGAGTTAATAACTCTGAACGAGTTTAAAACTCTATGAAAGAGTTGATTTAACCGAAATCGGTTTGTAAGTCAAGGATGAAGAAATCTCCTGTTTCCGATCTCCAAAGCTCCAGCAATTCCCCTAAAAAGCCAGCTGAAGATCTCTTCTTTTCTGCCAAAACCCAAGGCCTGAACTAAGTTGATTTTCCCACTATTTATAGAGGATTAAGGAGTGTAATCGCCCCCTTAATTCTCTCCATAATAGGGTTGAGTGGAGTGTAACCGTCCCCTTAATCTGCTCCTAAGTGGGGCGAAAATCTCTCAAATCGTGGGGAGAAAACGTTTTTTAGAACCGTTCAGTTCGTGCTTTGAATGAGTCAAACACTGAAAATAGCATTCTGGGCCCGAACTCTGTGTTTTATACTTGAAACACAGAGTTGGGCCTATTTTGGTGGCTGAGAGCATATAGTTCACTCTGGATCTTAAGTCTGAGACGCATGAATGAACTCTACGTTTGGATCTGGAACGCAGAGTTGGGTTCTGCGTTTTGGACTGAAAACGCAGCAATAAAGTCTGCGTTTGGATGTTGCAACGTAGGGAGGACCTCTGCGTTCTGATGTTGAAACGCAGGGAGGACCTCTATGTTTTGATGTTGCAACGCAGATCTGGCCTATGCGTTTTGATGTTGCAATGCAAGTCTGACCCGTTCGTTTGGACTTGAATGCTGGGGATGAACCCTGCGTTTTGATTTGAAGAGACCGTCAATTTGTAGTCTCTTTTGCTAGAGCGTTGTAAAGACCGTCATCTTGTAATCTTCGTCTTAGCTCTTTAAAAATATAAGAGTCATTAGATTGTAACTCCTGACATTGATTGTGAAGACTGTTGATTAGAGCTTTCATCAGTTATTACGAAAATCGTCGGATTATAACTTTCATCGATCTACGTGAAAGTCTTCAAATTATAGCATTCTGGAAGTCGTCAGATTATAACTTCCATCATCGGTGTTTAATGAGGGATCAACTATTTGTAGTGATTTTTAGACAGCCTACAGTTGTGGCATCTTCGGTTTGGACATCTGAACTTTCGCAGTCTGAAGTTGCTTGCACAAAGAAATTTGGTGAGAGGCTTGCCCGTGATAGATCATCCCGAACAATTATGTGAGGGTTGTATTCTTAGAAAGTAACATAGATCATCCTTTGGTATTGAAAATACTTGGCGTGCAAAGAAGCCTCTTGAGCTCGTTTATTCAGATGTGTGTGGTCCTATGAACACTATATCCAATGGCAATAATCTCTCCTTCCTTACTTTTATTGGTGATTTCACAAGGAAAACATGGGTCTACTTTTTGAAGCAAAAATCCAAAATATTTGATTATTTTAAGAGCTTTAAAGCCCTAGTTAAGAAGGAAAGTGGTTACTTTATCAATGTGCTATGAACAGATGGAAGAATATACTTCTAATGAATTCAATAAGTATTATGCAGAAGAGAAAGAATAAAGCGTTATGTCACTTTTCCCTATACACCTCAACATAACGGCGTCGGTGAACGGAAAAATCGGACGCTACTTAACATGGCGAGAAACATGCTAAAGGCCAAAGGTACGCCCAACTATTTTTAGAGTGAAGCTGTCTCATGCATTGTATACTTGTTGAACAGGTCACTAACAAAGTGTGTTGATAATCTTACTCCTGAAGAGACATTGACTTGTTATAAGCCAAGTGTAAGAAATCTCAAAGTGTTTGGCTCCATTGCTTATGCTCATATTCCAGCAGAAAGAAGAAAGAAGCTTGATGACAGAGGCGAGAAGACAGTTTTTATTAGCTACAGGTCCGGGGGCTACAAACTCTACAATCCTACTACAAAGAAGGTGATTGTAAGAAGAGATATTATGTTTGCTGAAGAAGAAGCTTGGAATTGGGATGTAGAAGGATAAAATAATTCAAGGCATACTCTCCTTGATATTCTTGAAGATAGTGTCCCTGTTGCAACTGAAGAAGCACCACCAGCTAATGCTCCTGAAGCTCCAACCCTACAAGTTTCATTAGAAGTTGAAAGACCAAACAAAAATTGCCAACCATCAGCTCTCTTGAGAGATTATGAAGTAACTTCAGATGATGATGTTGATGCAGATGAAGATATAGTGCATTTTACAATATTTGCAGATTGTGAGCCAGTTATGTTTGAAGAGGCTATTCAAGATCCTAAGTGGATAAATGCAATGAAAGAAGAGATAAAGACGCTTGAGAAGAATGACACGTGGGAGTTTACTAATATCCCACAAGGACATAAAGCAATCGATATGAAGTGGGTTTTCAAAATAAAGATTAAAGCGAACGACGAGATTGGGCGGCATAAAGCAAGATTGGTGGCAAAAGGCTACGAGCAAAGGCCTGGTTATGATTATCAAGAGATATTTTGTTGGACCCTAGAGGGGGGGTGATTAGGGTCAAGAGGCTCTAATATGCAATTAAAAAACAGTACAAGCAAACCACAAAACAGTAATGCGATAAAAGAAAGAGAGATAGAGTTAGGAGTTCGTTATCCTTGACGCGCGATGTGTTAACGAGGTTCGGCCCTCTGGCCTACGTCCCCGCTCCCCACTCTCGAGGAGAAATCCACTACACACCCGGTTTGGAAGGCGGAACTTCGTCTACACAGCGATCTCCACAGATCTCTCTCACTACACAGTTTGATCTCACAGATCACTCTCCCTCACAGTTGATCTCAACAGATCTCACTCACACAACAGAAGAAACAGTGAAAGAACCTCTCTTTACACAGCCCCTATAGCAAAGAGAAGGCATACTGAAGCTGGGAGGTGAATCACACTTGAAACAGAGAGAAAACAGACTTTGAAAATTTTTCTCAGGAAAACAGAAAGCTCTCTGGTTTTCAAAACGTTAGGGTCGACCGGAAAAAGCCTTCGGTCGACCGAAAAAGTGCTTCGGTCGACCGCGAGCAGCTAAGGAAAATATGGAAAACAAGCAGAGACTCATCGGTCGACCGGCGCGGTCGACCGATTTAAAGATCGAAATTTCGGTCGACCGTACTGGTCGACCGACGACTCTCTGGAAAAATACTGATGAAAGGTCATAGGATCGGTCGACCGGACCGGTCGACCGATTTCTGATATTTTCTGAAATCTGATTTTTGACCAACTTGAAATATTTGCAAAATATTTATTTGACCTCTGAAAATTCTGAAACTTTGTAAAATGTTTTTAATACTAAAAACAAACTGCTTGGAAAAAGAATTTTGCAGATAGGTACTCATACTTGTGAAAAATAGTATTTTGTGAAAAACGCTTAAAAGCACAAGTCTAAAAACGTGTGTGTGATTCCCAATAGCTTCAAGTAAACTCAGTAACTCTTTGCCTACATTCTAGCACTAGAGAGAAAAACAAAAGAAAGCTAATATCCTCATATAGAGAGCAATATACTTGAGCTTTGATATAGCTTGAATCGGATGAAGCTTTTTTTTCGAATTTGTCGTTCTTGAAATAACGTTGCTTCATCTCTTGGCCTCCTCCTCCTTTGGATATCTTCGTTGTAGCATATATTCCATCCATCCTCCATTAATGGCACTAACGAGCTTGACAAATGAATTTACTATATTTATACTCAATAAGCCATTAGTACCGATAATGGTGGTTGTAAGAACATCATCAAAACATAAGGGCTAACAATCTCCCCCTTTTTGATGATGACAACCAACCATTATATAAGAGTAAAAATAAAATAGCTTATAGATAGATGCTCCCCCTATCTATGAGCTCCCCCTAAATATATGCAACAAATGAGGAGATTTCTCTCCCCCTTTGTCACCATCAAAAATGGGGTAAAGAGAAATGCCAAATGCAACATGCAACTAATCAAGCAAGCAATGTAGAATGTTCACATAGTGCATAAGACCAAACCATTTCTTATGCGACTAAAATCATCCTCTCCAAGAGGCTTAGTAAATATATCCGCTAGTTGAGATTTGGTGTCAACAAATACTAGGGATACATCTTGTCTTTCTACATGATCGCGTAAGAAATGATGGCGTACATCAATATGTTTAGTTCTAGAATACAAAACCGAATTTTTGGAAATATTTATAGCACTTGTGTTATCACAAAAGATTTTAATATTTTGAAAATTCAAATCATAGTCAACTAGGCTTTGTTTCATCCATAAGACTTGAGCACAACATAAGCCGGCGGCAATGTATTCCGCTTCCGTAGTGGACAATGCAACACAATTTTGTTTCTTGGAAGCCCAAGAGACAAGGGAATTTCCTAAGAATTGGCATGTTCTACTAGTACTCTTGCGATCTACCTTACATCCGGCAAAGTCGGCATCACAAAAACCATATAAATCAAAAGTGGTGCTTTTTGGATAAAATAAACCAAGGTTAAAAGTTCCATTAACATACTTAATGATCCTTTTAACCACAATTAAATGATACCAAGAAATCTCCTTTTGAAGGGCTCCCAATGATTTGTTCCTTTGGGTGGTTTGATGTGAATTTCTAAGCTTTTGGTGGGTCAACTTGTTCTTGAGCATTGGTGCTATCCACATCCTTTTGAGCTTCTATAGAGGGAGTGTCATTGATTTGCAACAAGTCCAATCCTCCCTCAATATCATCATCATCATCCTTCCTAGGCAAAACAACTTGAGAGCCAACATTAGTCTCATCAAAAGTAACGTTTATAGACTCTTCAACAACGAGGCTTCGTTTATTGAAGACCCTATAAGCCTTACTTCGAGGTGCATAACCCAAGAAAATACCAACATCAATTTTGGAATCAAACTTATCATGGTGATCTTTTGTATTTAAAATAAAGCATTTGCAACTAAAGATACGAAAATAGCCAATGAAAGGAGTTTTTCCATAATAAAGTTCATAAGGGGTTTTCTTAAGCTTTGGTCTAATCAAAACACGATTTAAAACATGGCAAGCCGTGTTGACGGCTTCCGCCCAAAAATATTTTGGCAAATCAAAAGAATTAAGCATAGTGCGTGCCATCTCTTGTATGGTGCGATTTTTCCGTTCAACAACACCATTTTGTTGTGGTGTTCTAGGAGCGGAAAACATATGAGTAATACCATGATGAGCACAAAAATCATAGAAAAATTCATTTTGAAATTCACCACCATGATCACTTCTTATTTTAACAACTTTCAAATCTTTTTTATTTTCAATTCTTTTAACATGATTAGCAAATTCTTCAAAACAATCATTTTTCTTAGCAAGAAATATTGTCCATGTAAAACGAGAAAAATCATCAATAATCACAAAAACATAGTGTTTGCCTCCAAGAGAGGTAACACGCATAGGACCAAATAAATCAAGATGAAGTAATTGCAAGGGTTTAGAAGTCGATACCTCATGGATGGATTTGAAAGAAGATTTTGTTTGTTTACCTTTGGCACAATCCTCACAAATTGTATCTTTTATGAAGTGCAAGCTAGGTAGCCCTTTCACAAGATTCTTCTTAGACAATTTTGATATTAACTCCATATTTGCATGTCCAAGTCTCTTGTGCCAAATCCAAGGATTTTCATCAATTGCCGCAAGACACTTTACATCTTGATTCACTAACTCATTCATCTCAAAAATGTAAACATTAGACTTAAAGAGAGGTCCGTTCACCAAAGTTAAGACCTGTTCAACAGGGAGCTAAGTGACACTCATCTCATGCGAGAGTGAAGTCGATTTTTTTCTAGGAAGTGGCTCATTCTCTGAAGAAGAATCTCTAGACTCATAAGATGACAATGAAATTTAACTTCCCGATCTAACAACCACAGTTTCCTCGTCGTGTAAGGTAAACTGTTTGAATGCAATGAACCAGGGTCACATCGGCTAAGGATTGCCCTAAGCTCAAAAGAAAGTAATAAGTAAAAGAAGAAGAAGGGTAATGTATGCCGGTGGGAAGATCGCAACGACCAAGTGACTCGGGATAGTGATGAAGAAGGACCAAATCTTGCTGCTATCATGACCCAAATGTTTGTTTCCATTGGGCAAATGAACATGAAGGTAATATCCGAACCAGAAAGTGAATCTTCTATATGCAATGTGAACATAGCTATTGGCTTTAGAGAGTTGCACTTTGAATTTAGAAGAATGTCTAAAGAATAACTCTTCTTTTAAGAAATTGGCATGGCCTCTTGTGATATTAAGCTAGAACAACTAACACTCTCTTGCTCTAAAAAGATTGAAATTGCTTGGAGATACTCGTTCGGAGAAGCAGCATTCAAGATCAAAAGAATTGGAAAGACTAGATTGATGGTGTAGGACTAGATCCACTCATTCTTATGCCAACTATAATCACCATGGTAGAAATAGTTTTCATGTTTCTAACAATCCGTACAACAAAAGAAATTTTGTATGCACCTATTGTATGAGACATGGAACATTTCTACTCATTGTAGAATTAAGACAATGAAGATTTTTTATGGTTTGATAGGGTAACGGCCAAGGTACCAAAACTACTAACACACCAAGGACCGCAAGACATGGATACCTAACGCCACTAACACCGTTCATCTTCTTCTTTTGTAGGTAAACGTCACGGCAGACGCGTAAGGAGAATGTGGTACCTTGATAAGTGGTTGCTACACATCAATATGACGGGGCAACAAAGAGTTTATTTGCAACCTATCAAGGGATTGAAGGGGCCAATGTCTCCTTCGGTGGGTGGTGAGAGAATAACATCATCGTATCGGTTCTATTGGTAAGAAACCTGCACCCATAATAGAAAGATGTTTACATTAGTAATGCTTGAATCAATAATCTTCTTCTTAGCATTAGCCAATGAAGTGAGTAAAGGTTTTGATATTATTTAACCGGAAAAATGCATCATTAGTATGGATTGGAAAGAAAATTGTTTTTATTGGGGCAATCGGCAAGTGCTAATGTTTAACATCGTTTGAAGATGAATGAGTTAGTAATCAAGATGTGAAGTGTCTTGGGCGGGCAATTGATGAAAACCCTTGGATTTGGCACAGAGAGACTCGGACATGCAAATATGGAGTTAATATCAAAACTGTCTAAGAAAATCTTGTGAAATGGGCTACCGTAGGCTTGCAGCTTGCAATAAAAGATACAATTTGTGAGGATTGTGTGGGCCAAGGTAAACAAACAAAATCTCTTATAATCCATCCATCGAGGTATCTGACTTCTAAACCCTTGGCAATTACTTCATCTTGATATTATTTGGTCCTATGCGTGTTACCGTCTCTTGGAGGCAAACACTATGTTTTTTTGTGATTATTGATGATTTTTTCTCGTTTTACATGGACAATATTTCTTGGGTGCTAAAGTAAAATGATTGTTTTGAAGATTTGCAAATCATGTTAAAAGAATTGAAAATAAAAAAGATTTGAAGTTGTTAAAATAAGAAGTGATCATGGTGGTGAATTTCAAAAATGAATTTTTCTATGATTTTTTTGTGGGCTGCATATGGTAATTACCTCATGATGTTTTCGCTCCTAGACACAACAACAAAATGGTGTTGTTGAATCGGGAAAAATCGGGCACCATAGCAAGAGATGGCACGCACTATGCTTAATTCTTGTTGATTTGCCAAAATATTTTTGGGCGAGCCGTCAACATCTACGGCTTGCCTATGTTTTAAAATGCGTGTTTTGATTTCCTTCTAACATATGCATATTCAAAGAGGCCTCCATTAGATCTTTTCTCTAAGGTGATTAAACTAAAAAATTAATATAGAGACCAAGCTCTGATACCAATTATTAGACCCTAGAGGGGGGGTGATTAGGGTCAAGAGGCTCTAATATGCAATTAAAAAACAGTACAAGCAAACCACAAAACAGTAATGCGATAAAAGAAAGAGAGATAGAGTTAGGAGTTCGTTATCCTTGACGCGCGATGTGTTAACGAGGTTCGGCCCTCTGGCCTACGTCCCCGCTCCCTACTCTCGAGGAGAAATCCACTACACACCCGGTTTGGAAGCCGGAACTTCGTCTACACAGCGATCTCCACAGATCTCTCTCACTACACAGTTTGATCTCACAGATCACTCTCCCTCACAGTTGATCTCAACAGATCTCACTCACACAGCAGAAGAAACAGTGAAAGAACCTCTCTTTACACAGCCCCTATAGCAAAGAGAAGGTATACTGAAGCTGGGAGGTGAATCACACTTGAAACAGAGAGAAAACAGACTTTGAAAATTTTTCTGAGGAAAACAAAAAGCTCTCTGGTTTTCAAAAACGTTACGGCTCAGGTAGAAGAAGAGGTCTGGGGGGTTTTTATAGAAAAGTTTAAATCATTTTAAAACAAAACCCAATCTTCCCAAATGAGATAATAATCTCTTCTTCAGACCCTCATCACAGACTGTGCCAATCACTAACAAGTGAAAGCACATTGTTCGATGTAAATGACCGTTTAAAAAAGTCGCGACTGACAAAAGACAAAATCCGATTGACCGAAGAGAATTTCGGTCGACCAGAAAAAGCCTTCGGTCGACCGAAAAAGTGCTTCGGTCGACCGACCGAAAAGTTCGGTCGACCGCGAGCAGCTAAGGAAAATATGGAAAACAAGCAGAGACTCATCGGTCGACCGGCGCGGTCGACCGATTTAAAGATCGAAATTTCGGTCGACCGTACCGGTCGACCGACGACTCTCTGGAAAAATACTGATTAAGGGTCATAGGATCGGTCAACCGTACCGGTCGACCGATTTCTGATATTTTCTTGAAAAAGGATTTTTGACCAACTTGAAATATTTGCAAAATATTTATTTGACCTCTGAAAATTCTGAAACTTTGTAAAATGTTTTTAATACTAAAAACAAACTGTTTGGAAAAAGAATTTTGCAGATAGGTACTCATACTTGTGAAAAATAGTATTTTGTGAAAAACTCTTAAAAGCATAAGTCTAAAAACGTGTGTGTGATTCCTAATAGCTTCAAGTAAACTCAGTAACTCTTTGCCTACATTCTAGCACTAGAGAGGGAAACAAAAGAAAGCTAATATCCTCATATAGGGTGCAATACTTGAGCTTTGATATAGCTTGAATCGGATGAAGCTTTTATTCGAATTTGTCGTTCTTGAAATAACATTGCTTCATCTCTTGGCCTCCTCCTCCTTTGTATATCTTCGTTGTAGCGTATATTTCATCCATCCTCCGTTGATGGCACTAACGAGCTTGACAAATGAATTTACTACATTTATACTCAATAAGCCATTAGTACCGATAATGGTGGTTGTAAGAACATCATCAAAACATAAGGGCTGACATATTTTTCCTTGTTGCTAGAATTGAAACTGTTAGATTAATAATTACCCTGGCTGCACAGAAGCATTGGAATATTCATCAGATGGACGTGAAGTCAGCTTTTCTTAATGAGCCACTTGAAAAAAAGTTTTCATGAAGCAGCTACCTGGATTTGTGAAAAAAGGATACGAGCATAAAGTATACAAATTGGAAAAAGGCTTGTACAGACTGAAGCAGGCGCCACGAGCATGGAAAAAAAGAATTAATTTTTCTTTCAAGAAAGTGGATTTCAGAAGTGCCCCTCCGAGCATGCCTTATATGTGAAGATAAACAACTTTGTTCAAGGAGATGATGTGATTTTCATAATGTCAAAGGAGGTATTGTGCAGAGTTGTTGAAGAGATTTCAGATATTTTATTACAATCCTGTTAGAATTTCTGTGGAGGTTGATACTAAATTATCTCGAGAGGTGATGGTGCGGAAGTTGATCCTATATATTTCAATCAAATTATTAGGAGTTTGAGATATCTCACATGCACAAGGCCTGATATAGCCTATAGAGTTGGTTTAATCAGCAGATATTTGGAGGCTCCTTGCCAATCTCATCTATAAGTTGTAAAGAGAATTATATGCGGTATCTAAAAAGGACTTATGATCATGGTTTGTTTTATTCTTCATCTAACAATTGTGATATTGTAGGCTATTCTGATAGTGATTGGAGTGGAGACCATGATGATCATAAAAGCACTTCTGGTTATGTCTTCACTTTTGGCACCACCGCATTCTCATGACCGTCGAAGAAGCAGTCTATTGTTGCACCCTTAACTTGTGAAGTGGAGTATGTAGCAGTTGCGTCGAGTGCTTGTTAAGCAATTTAGTTGCTTAATGTGCTGAGTCAGATTCATTTTCAAGTTCAAGGTCCTACAAATATTTATGTTGACAACAAGTTTGCAGTTGATTTGGCAAAGGTTCCAGTCACTCATGGAATTGAAGGAGCAAACATATTCATACTTGTTACCATTTTTTACGAGATAATGTTGAGAAGAACGAGATCGTGTTGATTTATTGCAAGTCTGAAGTTCAAGTTGAAGGCATCTTCACGAAACCTTTGAAGTTTGAAGCGTTTGTCAAGTTGAAGTACATGATGGGAATGAAGACCTTACAAAATTAGGATTAAAGGGGGATGTTGAAGTTAATCTCAATTCTAAAAGGATTTGAGTTAGTTATCTCTAGGAATTATAGTCATACTAGAATTCTATTATGACACTTTGTAAAGTCTTTAAATAGGCATTCATGCATCCTTGTACCTAAGAAGAAAGAAATAAGAAAAAAAGAAAGGAGCTGAGTACAGTAGCTATAGTAACCGAGAGTTTAGAAGAGTTTTTTTATTTACTTCTCCCACTAAATCTCTCCTCATATATATTATATTTCTATTTGTTTTTCCATTCATTGCTCCAACAGTATGCCACCTTTCAAATGGTTTTGCCACTCCAGCCTATTAAAAAGTAATCACGCTTTGGTGATTGATCCACCATATATAATTTGGACTCATACACAATTAATGTAATTATTGATTATGAAAGCTTATCATTGAAAATATGATTGCCTTTACATTTTTTTACACTTCCTGTTCTCCACTACTCAGTTGAGGATACTGTAACTATATATAAATCACAAAGGCGTATGTAAAAGCAAGAGACTGAAGAGTTGAACAAGGTGTTGGGGTTGTCTCCCCGCCTACTACGATTTGCACAACTTGAAATCCAACCCACAATCAATAATATATAAAACAACCGCAATCAAGAAGAAGGAACAACGAGATTTACGTGGTTCAGTCGATCAACTTCGACCTACGTCAACGGGGAAACAATACAGGAAATCCACTATGTATAAGGGAGAACTACAAAAGGAACCACTCAACTCTCGTCTCTCAATCTCTCAACCTCACTTACATAATCAACTCTCATATTCTCTCCAAAACCCACTCCTTACAATCTTTTGAACGAACAAAGATTGCGAAACCCTCTCCCAATGTTGTAATCTTAAGCACAGACAAAGACTACGAAACTCTCACCTCTTATACAATATTCTTAAATCAGGTTACGCCCTCTGCTAATCCTATATTACAAGAATATTGGCTCTCTCTCATCTGCTTGGTTTTTAGGCCAAAAATAGAAGAATATATATAGGGAAACCAAAATCCAATCTCTAGCCTAACTTCCTAATTAGAATAGGATTCAAACTCCTAATCATGATGAGACCCAATCTCCTAATCATGATAGGTCTCTAATTCTATCTAATTCGTGATATCTAATTCTCACGAAGTTACAGAAAGAATCAAAGACACAAACAATCCCAACAGAAGGAGCACGAGCCATTTGAAAGAAAATTACTAACACCACATGTAACTTTGTGAGTGACAAACTAGCAAAATCTTTTACAGACCTTATTAACCTAGACTCGCTCTAGAAATTAATTACACCGAGAAATTTTAAAAGGGAAAATTGAAAACCATGCATCGTATCTCAGCACGGGAAAAGCAAAAAAGATTGTTCCCTGTGGATCTTTCTATCTGCGAACGTGATCTTGCTCAATTTCATATGGCACCACACCAGCTGATCTGTTGTAATCCTCGACATCTTTAGTACTCTTGATATCAGCTTCATGTCTACCTGAGAGAAGAAGAGATCTTGATTTGACCGGTCTTCGCGAGGCTTCTTGAATTTCTTAACTAGGCAGTTGCCCGTCTTCAAGATATCCTTCAATTTCTTATCTTTCTGCATTCAGGGGGGGAGAAAGATTAAAAAAAAAAAAAAAACATAAGTCAGTTGCTTCACCTGTACGTCATAAGAAGAAAATCATGGAAAAAGCTGGAGATTTTACTCTCTGCAGGCTCGCTTGGATTTCTGACAAGAGCTTGAAATCTGATGGATCTTGGAGTTCTGCGTGATTTCTTAGCAGACCCTTTAATATGGTCGGAGTTTCATCCTTGTCCGCCTTGACAAATTCCCAGAAAACTCTGATGCACTCCTCCATTATGTCCTCCAACTTCTCGCTCGTGATCGCTTTCTCCATCTCCTCCATCTTGTCCCTTACGTCTTCTAACGTCTCGCGCGTCGCCGCGTAATTACCTTTCTTTCTCTCCTCCGTTCTGTCCTTCAAACGATCCTCTGCGGCATAGCTACGTTAGTAAAGTTACGTGCTTGACACCAAGACATGATAAGCATGCAAACTCACGCCTTGGGGGCATGAGCACAAACTGAGTGATCACATATATAACTGCCATACCTCACATTGAAGTAGTTGGGAAATGTTAGGGTTGCCTTACCTCTTACGACAGGAACTTCGAGGAGATTTCTCAGCACACAACGATTCTTGACGTAGTTTTGTAGTCTAGGCCCTTGAAACGACTCGTTCTCTACGAACCTTTGAACCGTAACTTGAAATTGTTGGAATTCTCCGGCCACTTGATTGTATCGATGGCTTCTATACGGATCAGAATCCCGACGCTCTCGGGCCTTTTCAAATTGCCAGTGTAGAAATTCCCATGAGAGGCATGTTTGGCCTACGTATACTGTTTCTAAGTCGACTTGGAGTTCTTTCAAGAATTTCTCTGATGGGTCGGTGATGGATTTTCTGCGGTGTCTTAAATTTTGAGAGACGTGAGAGATTATTGTTGGAATCAAGGGCTTTGAAGCTCCCAAGGATTCAAGTGGATTCTTCAGCTGGAGAAAGCCTGTCATGATTCAAAAACAGGACAACATTATCAGAAGGAAGTTGCTAAATGAACCATTAGTAGAAACTAAGATTTGGCATCTGTACGCTTATATCTTTCAAAAGAAAAAGAAAACTTTTATGCCTGATGAACAGTAGCATTTAGCCTTTCTTATTTGTCGAAAGGGGGAATTATGGTCAATTTATATGATGCGGTCGTAAGCAATATGAAAATTCTGAGCATCCGAGCACATAATTTTCCTACAAAATAGCATACACATATAACTTAATGAAAACAACTCACCAATTGCATACATCTTTTGATAGTTGAGGATATCAAGCTTTCTCATTCTTTCTCTGTAACTCTTATAGAACTTGTGCATCTCATTCAAGGGGTCCTCCTTCATGAACTTCTCGTCAAACTTCCATGGCTTCAGATCTTCCATAGTCTTTGGGCTCTCTGATTCCTCAGGGATAGTAGGAAGCCCAATAGCTCTGACTCTCTTCAGTTCCATCCTCAGCTGCTCTATCAGATCCTGATGTTCCCATAGAGATTCCAACTCATCAAAGTCATCGTAATCTAAATCCTTCATCTTGGTCCCGTCAGAATTTTCTTCCTCTGTTCTCTTTTCACTTCCTTCATTCGAGCCCCCGTTTGCGTTTAGACGATCAAAATTATAACTATTGGATTCACCCTCTAAATTCAAATCCTTATGTCCGAACTCTGAACTGTCAAATTTGTTGCTATCCTTTCTTGAATAAGAAAGTTCATCGTCACTAGAATCCATGAACTCCATTTGCACGCTGAATTGTGGCGAGGGGGCGTCACCAATTTTGCCTGTGTTTAATTCCTTCAGCTCCAATTCAGGATCAAGGGATTCATTTTCAGACCAAACTTCGTCCAGCTGGCTTAATTTATCAGTGTAAGGAGAGTAATTCTCGTGAAGCTTTTCTTCTGAAATCCTCTCAAGCTCATTGAAGCCTTTGTCAGAAATAAAGCCATCATAAATGTTTCTGTAATTGGTTTGACTCGAAAACTGGCCTTCTTCGATTTTCTCCATGTTCTCCCTTAGTTCCATCTCAAATGTACTAGAAACTAAAGAACTCTCTTTATCACCAAAATCCCTCTCCGACAAAAATCCATCATTCTCTGAATCTACTTCAAGGTCCTTGACAGAGTAGCCATCACTGAAGCTTATTGAGTCAGAATCCGAGTCAAAACCGGAAAAGTTGCTTATAGCTTCTTTCTCATTTGATCTTTTCCCCTCCAATTTTTGATCCTTTAGGAACATGACAACTGGGGATTGAATACTAAACTTCTTAAATTCTTCGGATGATAAGAATCCTGATTCGAAATTTTCTTCATCGCTACCAACGAAAGGCTCTGGTTCTAATGTTTCTTCGCAACTGTCAGAGAAATAAGCTTGAACTCGAGCGGACATGGCTTCTGGATCCTCTACAAACGGACTGTAATCTTCATCTGATAAAATTTCAGACTCCATTTTCTTTTCGCTGCTATTGGCAAAAGATTCATGAACTTGAAAGACCTTAGCTTCGGGCTGTTCACCAAACCCGATAAAATCTCTCTCTGGCAAGAACTTAGCTTCTAATTTCTCCTCACCGATATCAGCAAAAGACTCATGAGCTTGAAACGGCACTGCTTCTGGATTTTTAACGAGCCTGCCAAAATCATCGTCGGCCAACAATTCACCTTCTATTTTTTTCTCTTCGCTACCATCAGCGAAGGACTCGTGAGCTTGAAAAGTTGCAGGTTCTGGCTTTTTTACGAACCCCTCAAAGTTTTTTCCTGACAAGGGCTTTGAGTCTATTTTCTCTTCACAGCGATCAACAAAAGACTCGAGAACCCGAATGGTCACGGATTCAGGCTCTTCAACAAACCCACTAAAATCTCTCTCTGATACGACACGATAATTACTGATATTTGTGGTCTTCGTCTGGTAATTTTCCTCTGTGATAGGAACTTCGCCCTCCTTATTGGTTATAGTACTGATCTTAGGAATCTGATATTCAAATTTGAAACTGAAACTTGAATGCTCTTCTTCCTCCTCCTCCTCACCAAAGCCATTGAAATCTCTCCCCTCCATCTCATTCGGTTCGGACACTGGCTCTAACGAAACAGAGTAATCCTCAATTACTTCTTCAGAGCCCTCTTCCATTTTAATTCTACCAGAAAAAAAAAATGGAACGAACATCAGAATGAAGAACACATGAGAGGGGAGGTGGGTCAAAAAGAGTTGAAATTCAAACTAGTTTTCTTGGATTCAACTTACCTAAAAACACGCCGGGCGGTGAATCTAACCAGAAAGAAGACGAATCGGGCAAAATAAAACCAGCAAGAACTGATGAAAAGAGCCATGTTTTTGTAAATAATATGATCAAATAATGGCTCCTTGTTCAAAACACGCGAACGGGCATCGGAAAGAGCAATTCTTCTGGCACCCATGGCTTTAATCCCACCAGCCCTTTTCTCTCAGTTTGAAGCAATCGCAAAAGGGCAGCAGTAGCTGAAGACCCCCGTCACTGGAGACTATTCTGCTCGAAGAATAGACCTCCTATCTGCAATTAACGAAAACAAGGGGGAGGGGGAAAAGTGGGATTAAGCAGAAAAGAACGAACGAATGGATGATTCCGGTTGAAGAAACTGAGGGAGATAAGAGGGCGAAATTCCACCTAAAAATATGTTGGGAAGTTAAGGAGGGAGGAAAAGCACGCGAGAACAAACTGGGCTCTCTGTTTTTGTTTGTTGAGCGAGGGTCGTGTGCTGAAAAATCTGGGGGCTGTTGCGTTTTTGAGATAACAGAAGAAGGGATTTTGGTGCGGCTAAAGCAAGCCCGCTGTCTTTTTGCCAAGTGGCCTCAGTTTTGGAAATCTGACTAAGCTTTTGTGGGGGCACTTGGATCCTATCAAGAGTGGGAAATTGACCAATGCAACTCTCTCTTCGTGCTGATTTCCTCAATCTATTCATATTGTTGGCACGTTAGCATTATAGAATAGTTAGGCGTTATAGAATACCGAGCGATGGAGTTCGCATTTAGGTGCGCGTCCACCGTCAGGTGTTATTGTTGGGAATTCAACGCTGAAACCCCTAATGCAACGGAAACGCGGTATAGAGAACAGTACACCAAGATTTACGAGGTTCGGCAGCTGCCTACGTCCTCGGAAGCCACACAGTAAATTTCTTATTAATCCAACAAGAAATTACAATTTTAGGAGCAGATCCCTAAACTGGGATTTCTCAAATAAACACTGTAGCTACAGTGTTAATAATAACAGGGTATGAACCCTTTCAATACCCACTTGAGAATAAATACCCCACAATCAAACTCCTCTTTAATTCTCTCTCTCTCTCTCTTAATCTCTCTCCTTCAAACACTGTTCGACAGCCTGTCGCCAGCAGCCCGCGAACGCAAAGGTGGGCATCGCTGTGACGCAGGGCTCGCCTTCGCCAAACGCAGAGTTCGCCTTCGCCAAACGCAGAGTTCGGAAGGGGTTCGAACGCAGAGCAAAGGTGGGGGGGTTCGAACGCAGAGCTCGAGCTGGACCTTGCCGCCTGTCGCCTGGACTACCGGAGCTCGCCTGCGACCATCGAACTCGTCGGAGCTCGTCGGAGCTCCTCTTCGCCGGCGGAGGTTTGTTTCCACCCCTAATTCTAACAATCTCCCACTTGGAGACCAAACCGACGTCAACAGGCTATCTCATCAAGCTCCTCTCCTGTGTGGCTCCGCCCTCATCATCTATGCATGAGGGCCAACTGAAGTTGCACACAACTTCAGTTTCTGAAAGGTCGCTGCCTTTGTCAACATATCCGCTGGATCCTTTCTTCCTTGGATATTCTGTTGAAATCCTTTGACAACTCGTCGGGCTCTGTATCTTCTGGAACCACCCTGTTCCTTCTTCACTCGATACACCCACTTGTTGTGACGTGCCTTTTTCCCCATGGGCAACTCAGCTAGTCCCCATGTCTGGTTGGAGATCAGAGATTTCTTCTCTTCTTTCGCAGCAAACTCCCACTTGCTCGCATCTCCACTCTGACAAGCTTCATCAAAGCTTTCAGACTCTCCTCCATTTGTCAGCAACATATAATTCATGTATCTGCTGTTAGGCACAGGAGGACGAGTACTTCTCCTTAACATCGGAGCTGGTGCGTCGGGCTTCTGCGCACCATTCTGTCCAACAGTCTCTTCTGGCTGAGGATCTTCTGCATTGGGTTCTTCCGAGAGGTTATCCGGAACATCATCTGCATCTACAAATGTTGACTCGCTCTCTGAGTCACCGTCATCTGTCTTGTGCATGTCCTTGTACATCACCTTCTCGTTGAATGTCACATCTCTGCACCTGATCACCTTCTTGTTTTCGTTGTCCCAAATGCGGTAGCCGAACTCGTCTTCACCATACCCGATGAATGTGCATTTCTTAGACTTGGGATCAGGCTCATTCCTGCCTTGATCACTTATATGCACATAAGCTACACAACCGAAAACTTTGAGATGTGAGAGGGTTACATCCTTTCCGCACCATACCTCTTCTGGTATTCTGTTCTCCAATGGAACCGATGGACCTCGGTTGATCAAGTAAGCTGCTGTGTTGACTGCTTCTGCCCAGAACTGCTTTGGTAGACCTGACTGCATCCGAATGCTTCTGGCTCTCTCTGTCAACGTTCTATTCATGCGCTCAGCCACAATCCGAATGCTTCTGGCTCTCTCTGTCAACGTTCTATTCATGCGCTCAGCCACACCATTGTGCTGAGGCATGCCGGGCACGGTCCTCTCCATTCTGATACCGTGCTCATAGCAGAACTTCTTGAATCTGGTGTCTTCATACTCACCACCATTGTCTGTTCTGAGTTTCTTTACCCTCAAACCGGTCTCATTCTCGACCATGGCTTTCCATCTTCTGAAAACTTCAAACACTTCTGACTTTTTCTTCAGAAAGTAGACCCATATTTTCCGAGAGTGATCATCAATAAAAGTCACGAAGTAGTGTTTCCCACCAATTCGCACGCCTCGCCGGCCCCCGCGCCCGGGCGCGCTGCGTCTGTTCCGGTGCCGCACATCCGGGTCAGTGAACGAGCTCTAAGCTTCTGCTTCCTGGGGGGTTGGTACTTGCCTGAAGCTAACTCTCTTCTGCCTTTAAGTATGCATTTCTCACGACACATCAATCTCTTACTGATTATGTAAACCGGGGAGTTTTCTTCTTTCTGTGTGCATAACCTTCATCCACTTTTCACTCATATGACGCAGTCTCTGTTGCCACAGCTTTTGAAGAGTCTCATTGTCCTGCCGCAACTTGAGATCGAACAACGTGCCCGCACCCGCTGTCATAATACAGCCGACGTCCACCAGGTACCAGTCTCCTGCCGTCTGGCCCAATCGTCATTGCGCCTTCTCTCGAAATCCGTTCAGTCATCCCTCTCATGGAAAGTCGTCGACGGCAGGGCACGGTCGCAGTGTATGCCTTCACTAGCTAGCCTGCGCTTTACTGAATTAAGTCTCTTCAGGTCACGGGAATATACCTGACATCCTTCAGCTCCCATACTGACCCATTCAGCTTTAATCTTCACTTACACCTGCCAATAATGGCCACATGCGCTGATCGGTCACAAGATATACATTTCCAAGCGTTCTTCGGGGTTCGGGGATATGTACTTCTCGAGAATTCTTTCTGAGAAGTAGCCATGGGAATTGATTGGCCTCCGAGTCCACCAAGACTCCTTGCTTTGCTCTCCAAGGTAGCATGATCAGCGCATCATCTCTCCTGAGTGGAGGCAACGGTTCACGTCTGCACTTTGCCTACCCACTCCTCCCTGCCACTTCCTGCCACTTGATTCTTGTATTGCCCGGGTTTTTCCCCACTTCCAGACACTCGATTTAGCCTTCGAACTGCTTGGATTTCTGGCATTTGGATCTCCCTATCATCTGGATCCATTTTCCTCTTGGCTTGCAACTTTTACGTCTACTCTGTAATGTAATACTGAAGAGTTGTAAGCTTCACCCGAACTGACTCTCCATCAGGATCTCCTCACTGAGACCAGATCCGCACCCGAACGCCTGCTTCAAATTTCACACTCTAATTGCCGCGCTCTCAGCTGTGACCGCGTAGCGCTCCACTCCTCTTGCGGCTTTCAGCGCGAAGACCACGCGCCACCTTGCCCTTTCCACCTCCATCACCAGCTCATCCTAATCGCTGCGCCGCCCCCCATGCCTGACATCTCTACCCATTGCATCCTTCCACTCCGTCCAACCGCCTCATTCAAATGGACTTATTTGAGCTCCGGGCTTCTCCCCTCGCGTCCTCTCGCTTCCGCTCAGGACAACATTGCGACGCTGTAGTTAACGTTCCACAACGAGCATAAACTCCGAGCGGCTTTCTCGTGTCCAAGATAGATTCCCAATCTACTCTTCCTTCATACCCTCGCCGGGCTCCCCCGAGACAAGGTTTGATACAGATTTTCCTCGCTCACGCTACTCTCATCTGCATTTTTCCAGAATCCGAAGATCTGATCCCACTCAAACTTCTTCTAATTCTCGACCTTCCCTTTCTATTCTGCGGCCATGGCTTCCCACCTTGAATCTGACCGTTCCTCGTCAAGATCGTTTTCACGTTCGTGTCTGATACCAATTGTTAGGGCAATTCAACGCCTGAAAACTCCTCACACCCTTGCACAACTGGAACGCGCGTATAGAGAACAGTACACCGACCAGCATATTACGAGTGTTCGGCAACCTCTCCCGTACGTACCTCGGGAGCCCACACAGGTAAATTTCTTTATTAACTCCAACAAGAATCTACAATGTTTAGCGCCGACGATTCCCTAAACTTGCGTGGATAAAATCTTCTCAAATAAACACGTGTAGCTAGCAGGTGTTAATAATAACAGGCGTATGAACCTTCTTCAGATACCCACTTAGAATAATATAACCCCAAATCAAACTCCTCTTTAATGTCTCTCTCCTCTCTCTCTCTCTCTCTCTCTCTCTTAAATCCCCTCACAACACTGCTTCCAAAGCTGGGATTAATCAGAAAATCGCTTGCTACGACTTTTGTGTGAGAAAACGCGTGCCTGCGTCTTTAGTCGGCAGTTTTCCGCCCGCCGCTATCAGAGAGATCGCGAATAGGAGGAGTGCCGGGACAGCTTCCGAGCACCGAAATCCCTAGGGATGGGTTTCTTTTATAGGCGGATGAGGAGAGACGAGCTCCCCCCCGCGCGCGGCGGGCCGGGCCGACCGTCGCCTGTTCGCCGAGCGTTTGCGTCGTCGATGCGCCAAACTCACGACTGCGAACGCCAGGAGGTCGGCTTCGACGCCAGCTTCGCCCACGAACGCGAGTTTCGGTACCTCCCCCGCCCCCAAAAAAAAACGCCATAGCTCGCCATCGCTGCTGACGCAGAGTTCGCGGGGGGGACGCGAGACGCCCACAGGTTCGAGCTTCTCGCCTGCTACCGTTCTGAAACTCGCCTGCGGCTACCGCTCGGCCTTTGCTGAACAACCCGTGAGTCTCGCCCTGTGCACCATCGAATCGTCGGACTCGTCGAAGGCACTCCTCGTCGCCGGCCGGATGTTTGTTTCCACCCCCACTCTTCTAACTAGTCATCCGGGGTGAGTCAAACGAGACATCCTCATGTCTTATGCGCCCTGGCGTGCAGTTTTTGGCGTACTGGCAATCGCCCAAAGCAATAGAGGCGTCTGGCATCAGAATAGCGTGATGCATTTAATGTCATCGAGGACCCGGTCCCAAGGGGTAGGCGGGACAGGAGGCGGTTGCCTAGCTGGCCCCCAAAAACAGGGGCCCCATTCTCTTCCTCACTTTCGCCTACCTGCGCTCTCCCCTCAGACCCTCTCACATAACAAAAAACGATAAGTCTCTCTCTCTCTGACCTTCAATTCTCAAATGGGTGGATTCTTGCATGCCGATTTAATCAAATTCTTATTGTTTGGCGTTATGGCAAAAGACCGCGGATTAGCACGGTACGGCACGGGGGACGCGGCCTATTAATGGATTTTGGTTAATTTGTTTTGCTTCTCTCTTTATTGTTGGTTTGTCCGTGTTCCTTGATGGTTCTTGTTTTTTTTGGAGAAAGGCTGGCATCTTTATCGGGTTTTGTTACATTGTTATTAAGGGCCTTTTGTTTTTTGTTTAAGCTTTGCAAAGGAGTTGTGTAGTTTATTTTTCATGGTTTCCTGGAATTTGTATTCGCATAGTTCCTGCGATGCCTCAATTACGTTCCTGTTGGACCAAAGAAAACGTATTGTCTTCGATACACTAAGAAAATATACGGCAAAACAATGCGTCTTCCAGCTGCAGCAAACCAATATTTATGATCAGCTGTCCTATTTTTACCAAAACCTGCACATATTCAACCTCCATATTCATAAATTAATCATGCTTTACAATCTGTGTTGCCAAGATAATAAGTTTTACTTGAAATGTGGATTGCACATGAGGATTATTGCCCCACAACGTGGTGGTGAGGTTAATCGACCGAAAAGGAATGATTCTGTTCGGGCTTGGCTATCATTTTTTAGTTGCCTGGTTTATAGTTAGTTTAAAGCATTTATTTACTCTAAAATCTCTTCTTTTTACTTGAACTATTATCTGATATTTGCGATGCTCCATTCCGCGCATGGCTGCAGCTGTCGTTGCTGCGTGTTTGCATCTGTGAAATTTGGTTTGAATGCTGAAACTATTTCAAATTTCATGGTAATTTTATAACTTTTGATAAATTATAATTTTGCTTATCTTTATGCTATTTTTAGTATGTGTATTTATAATCCTTTTTGCTAGATCCTTGAATAATTCAGCATTGTTGATTTGATCATATTTTCTCCATGCCGTTCATCAAGCTTCCTTTTAGCAAAATAGGTATAGTTCCTCTTTTCCTTTTTGGATATGAAAAAAGCCAAAAAGAAACAAAAAATTGGCCGAGGCTGTGGGTAGCTTAGTCGCCGAGAACTACATTGGTGTTTTGATTCCTATGGAGGTTAGTTATATTCATCCGTTGGTATGTAGCAGCCCTTTAACAATTACTTTGGAGTGCACACAACTTTATTTTTAAAAAAATTTGCCAGTATAGAGGGGGCCCCTTTAGTATTTTTTTCAAGTTTTTGCCTAGGGCCCCCTAATGCTCAGGACCGGTCCTGTATGTCATTTGACAGCCTAATTACACAATTTATTATTACTAATTAAAATGCGGAGTTATTAGACTCTCTGTCACCTTTCTAAATACCCAAATGCGTAGAAAAAAAAATATGTACTGCTTGGTGGATATAATAACATCTCTCTCAACTTAATCGACTTCATTAAGCCGCAAATCACCAACTAAACATAAAAAAAAAGTCAGTGCTCCAGCTTCTCCTTATGCTAAACAGCTAAGAATCTTCCGTAAGAGGAATCTAGCGATGCATGCTTCTAATTAAACTTTCACACTTTGATAATTTTTTCTAAAGGGAAAAAAAAAAAAAATCTAGCGTACACTTGGTGTCGACATTACATGATGAACATAGAATCGGACGGTGGAGAAGTCATGCTTTTTTACGGTTCACCAAGAAACCAGCAACATGTAACTATCATGAAGAGATTGAAATGGGTTCAGAAAATGAGAACTTTATGGAAATTAATTCAACCCGCTAATTACGTTAACATTAGTGGAGTAATAGGATTAAAAGTTAAAAAAAAGTCTTCACCTGTCATCTTTCAAGGACCCGTCATCTTGTAACATACTTGCAATGCGGGCAATGCCGCTAAAAAAATCAGAAAACGAAACGAAAATGATTTTTGGCCTATACGGCTGCCACGTTGTAAAGAATTAAGGACAAAATAAAAATAAACATGACCTTGTAGATGATGGTATTGTTAATTGATCAAGGAGAGTTTAACAGGTGGGGATCTTAATTAACCAAACTAAACGTTTGATAATGACACATATAATATCTTATTCAGAGCTTTGAAGAGACATATATATGCCTCCATTATAAGTGGCCTTTTGTGGTTTTAGAATAAAATTTATTAAACAAAAATATTTTATTTCTCATTCTTTTTTGGTACGTGGAAGAACAATTAAGAGCGCTACTTTGTAGGGTCGTTTTTTTTCCTTGCTTAGACTTCTATTGATGATCCCAAAGTATAAATGAGGGTCATGAAATGGACTTTGTTTTTGGACAATAACACGTTTTCTTGGATTTAGTCTCACATCAATTTTGTTTTTCCCCCTAAAATTCCAAAAGCATGGGCGACTTTCTTTGTGCCTTCATACTTTTGAGTGCAATTGACTTGTCTTATTAGCGAAATAAAGGAATTGGATGCTGATGAAGTGATCACTATACACCAATTGGTGTGGTCTCAATCTTCTCATTCTTTCGGTGTTTGATAGAAATTCCATCTTAAAAAATAAAAGAAAATAAATAACAAGATATAATCTAACTATATATATATACCCTTTTCGTTTTTTTCTCTTTTTTTTTTAATTTTGCTAAAAATATGTTATGTCTCTTCCTCATTCTCTTTCTAAAATTAGGAACCTTATAGCTCTAAGGTCAAGCCATGGTAATTTTGCTAAAAACAAGATATATTATTCTCTTCCTCATTCTCAAAGAAAATTAGACCTCTCTTTTTAAAATAAATAATAATAATAATAATAATAAAGCAAATGAAATCCGAGATATGTTTTTAGAATAAAGAGCCAATTGGGAATACTAGCTAAATTCTTGGATAACAAAAGAACTAATTTATCAACAAGAACTCAATAATAGAACAGAACAACTCATATATGATACATTGTACATTGCACTTTAAGATAATACAAAAAAAAAAAGATTTTCTTATGGCGAAATCATCAAAGTATTCATTATTTTTTAAAAGAATGAAAAGGACGTCATCCAAGATCGATAACATAAACTCTACACACCAGATTATTTATTTTACTCTGATCGGCTTACTTTGAGAAGAATAATCACATCAATGACGCCCTATGCCATGAGCAATTTTGAGTTCATACTAGAATCATTATTGTTAAGATCTTATCTGTACAATTTCTTTTGTTTAAGTAATAACAAACATGCATTTATGTCTAATTAGAGTTTGAGATGACTTGTGCAGGGTATACAAGATATAATCGATAACGAGTTCAAATGAAGTCGAAATCAGCTCAAAACGATGACCCTGCAAGCAGACTTATTGATAAGCCTTATGAGCAAGAAATCATCGATGAGGAGCGTAGTTCCTCATTGACAAACCTACTGCTGAGTCCATCGATTTCTTAACCTCCTATCAATGAAAATTTTGACAAAGACTTTTCACTCATTGATGGGCAAGCTACTCATTGATGAGGAAAGTAAATGACCATTAATTCGAAGTTCCCTCACCTCATTGGTCCAAAAATTACAGGAGTATGTTACTCATCGATGAGAACTTGACTCATCAATAAGCATTTTCTGGTCGACGAGCAAGTTGCCCATCGATGAGCCTAGATCGATTTTGTAGTTTTTTGAGATCTAATCTTAGTCATTCGTTATAGCCGCTATACCCTCTCTCCTATCACGTTTGAGATAGATGTCACTTACCTAAGTTAGAGAAAGAGGGAGAGGAAAAGAGAGAGAGAGGGGCTAGGGTTTAAAGGTTGGAGTTTTTTTTCATCATTGCGATCATCATGTAAGACTTCTTGATCATGTCTTTGTTGCATAATTCATCCTTGGATCAATATCCTTCAATGGATGTTGCCCTAGGATCATCGCCTTGACCTCTGTTTTTTCTAGAATCGAATCTAAAGACTTCGAAGAACAGTTTGATCATTAAGGGCTGTAAGATCTTTTCATTTGCACTTAATTGATATTTGTTGATTGTAAACAATATGTAGGCTATCTAAAAATCACAATAGATACCTGATCCCCCATCAAACACTGATGATGGAAGTTACAATCTGACGACTTCCTAAAGGCTATAATTTAAAGACTTTCACGTAGATCGATGAAGGTTACAATCTGTCGACCTTCACAACAACTGATGAAAGCTCTAATCAACAGCCTTCACAATCAACATCGGAAGTTACAATCTGACGACTCTCATATTTGTAAGGAACCAAGATGAAGATTACAAGATGACGGTCTTTGCAACGCTCCAGCAAAAGAGACTACAAATTAATGGTCTCATCACATCAAAACGCAGAGGTCATCCCTGCGTTTCACCATCAAAACGTAGAGGTCTCCCTGTGTTATACCATCAAAACGTAGAGGTCATACCCACGTTCCAGAGTCAAAAAGTAAGGGCCATCCCCAGCATTCAAGTCCAGACGCAGAGTTCGTGGACTCAGAAAAGCAGAGTTCATACAGAGTCCAACTCTGCGTCTCAGGTTCAAAACGCAGAGTTCATGCAGAGCCCAACTCTGCGTCTCAGGTACAAAATACGGAGTTCATCTCTGCGTCTCAACTCTGCGTTTCAGATTTACAACGCAGCGCGACCTGCGCGTTTAGCCACCAAAATAGGCCCAATTCTGCGTTTTTAGTCTAAAACGCAGAGTTCGGACCCTGAACGTTATTTTTTAGCGTTTGACTCATTCAAAGCATGAACTGGACGGTTATAAAAACGTTCTCCCCACGATTTGGGGAGCTGTTTAAGGGGGGCGGTTACACCCCATTCAGCCCCACTTAGGAGCGAATTAAGAGGACGATTATACCCCTTAATCCTCTATAAATAGTGGGAAACTCAATTGAGTTCGGGGGATTTTTTGGCTCTGGGATTGATCCTTCTTTTTGACAGCAAAGAAGAGATCTTCGGCTGACTTTTTGGGGGAATTGCTAGAGCTTCCTATAGCGACAAAGTTCCTTGGAGCCTTCGGCCTTGGCTTGTCAAACCGATTTTCGGTTAAATCAACTCTTTCATAGAGTTTCAAACTCGTTCAGAGTTCTAAAACTTGCCACGTAAGTTCTTCACAACGTCAAATCGTGAGGAGAAGACCACGTTCCAGTGAATCAAGACAGTCAGATCATCAACGGAGAGCAAACTCGAAGCGAGCATTCGAGGGAGGCACTCCATCGCTACCGTGAAGAACCCAGAATTAAACAAAGAGGAGAATCCAAATCATTCTCCTCTCTTTTGTAATTGGGAATTCAAATTATAATTAAGATCGAGAGAATACAACTATCTTTCATTTTACTTACTTCAAATTTTCCACAAACCACAATACTTTTATATGATCATTTGCTCATCGATTTTATGGCATATTCAAGTAGGTGTTAATTGAGGGTGAGATTTACTAGTTAAGAGCTAGGGTACACACTAGTGATTGGATTGTTTGGATATGGATAACTAGATTAGAGTTTGGTCTAAAGAGCGGTCTTCTAAAGCCTAATAGATTAGGGGTTTATAATCTAGGAGAACAATTATATAGTGTGGAAGCCCATTGAGAGGAGGAAGAACGAATGTATGGTATATTCTGAACCACTATAAAAATTCTCTTATGCTCTGTTTTTGAATTTTTCAGTGATTGGTTGCTCATTGTTATGGTCAGTCACCATACTAAGTTAGAGATGTCGGAAGAATGTCAGCGTAGATCCAAGAGAGCTATAGTCCGAACCAACTTAGACTCAGAGGCCCAGCCAAGGTCAAGTCTCTCGGCCAGTCGAACAGACAAGCCATCTTTCGATCAAGGGTCATCATGATTGACTCGTAGCGCGGGATCAGTCGTCCCCTCGTAATTAAGACGACTCCTCGAGCAGACGACTCGACCATATACTCGACCCGAATCTCACTCGACTATCGAATCGTTAAATCATAATGAGGGCTCGCAGATCAAACCCACCTCGACTAAAGGGATAAGACCCGACCGAGCTCACTTCAGATGTCAATCGACACAACAGTACCGATTAGTCCCATCAAGATCTTCATTCTGACAAGCCTCGTGCCCAAGCTGCTTATTCTGCTTATAAGTCACTTCTCAAAGATTGCCATGATGCTCTCCTGTGCACGAGTGACCTCTCCTCCAATTGCCAGCCGCCATCTGAAGAAAGAAGGACGACTAAGCAGCTGACCTATCATATGCCCTGCCCCTTCTGACAAATCTAGGGTACTGAGAAGACAGATCTCTCATGTACCCGAATGACTTCACTTCCAATCGCCAGCCGACATCTGGAAGGAGAAGGATGACTCAGCAGTCTATCTGCCCGCCCAGCAATCGCCCTCCTGTGCAAAAGAAAAGCCAAAATCTCAGAGGCAATGGACTATAAAAAGGAGGTAAGGAGGGTAAGGGCAAAGAGGCTGATCTCTGCTTCTTCTTACACCTGAATTTTACTCCCTTTTGGATCTTCTTTTTACATAAAGAGAATTTAATAACTCTTAGAGAGGAACCCCTTGCAAGGACCCCAATGGCCTAGGGACCTCTCAAAAAACCTCCCTCAAGCTTCACAGCTGACTTGATCGTCGGAGGTACCACGGGGGAAACTAGTCCCGTACTCCTGCGATTCTTGCATGTGTAGGCTATCAGTCCAACCCGCGTGCTCAGAATCGGACATAAAGTCGGAGGAGGAGTCGGCCCTAACATTCATCCTCTCCCTCTTCCCTACCGACGGGAGGATCTAAACTGCATCCGACGGCGGAGGACCCCTATCGACTGTTTGTTCACGAGCATCAACACTCATTATTTTATCTCTTCCACTGCATTGTTTTAATTTGTTGAAATATTTGTGCAACCATATTCAACCCCCTCCCTCATCCAAGCTTGCGCCTCAGATCCCGAAAATTATAAACTTTACCCATTTCTCTCATATCTGGAAATCTTTTTTACTACTAAGATTTTTTTATTGGCTTCTTACTAAAGGCAAGCTACAAGCTAAAGCTTAGTTGCTCAAAAGAGGATGACAGGGTGATCCTTCATGTGTTCTATGTGGTAGTAATGTTGAAGACTAAAATCATCTTTTCTATTATTGTAAGTTTGCAGGTGTTATTAACTTATTGACTTTGCTCATTTCTCACATATTAGGAAATCGTTTTTGCCAATTAAGACTAAGATTTTGTATTGGTTTTTTTTACTAATGGCAAGTTGCAAACCAAAGATAAGTTGCTTAAAAGAGGATGACAGTGTGGTCCTTTATGTGTTCTGTGTGGCGGTGATGTTGAAGACTTAGATCATCTTTTCTATTATTGTAAATTTGCAGCTAAAATATGGGATTTCCACAAGGACAAGCTTTCTGTAACTTTTGTGAAGGAATAATTTAATTTTCAACAGTGTTTCCTCGAGTAAAGCTCCTATAAACTTAAGTGAATAGGAGCCATTTGTCCACCAACTTTTTTATCCATTGATTTTGTATTGAGATTTGTGCTAGCATATAATACAAATGAAAACACAAATCTCAAAGATAGCATTGATGTGTAGCACTAATCTCAAAGCATAATGAAGGGATAAAAAAGTTTAGTGGACATGTGTTCCTATCCATTTGAGTTTATAAGGGGCTATTTGTTTCTTTGTTTTTGGGTGGGAAAGAGCCCGAAAGGTGCCACAGCAGTCCCATCTGTGGCAGTTTTCGAGCTCCTCAGTCTCCAAACAAACGGACCCTAAGAGCTTTACTCATGTTTTCTCTACTCAAGTAGATGTTATAAACAGTGTAATTCATTTTGTGTCGGAATGGGCTGATGACTCGTCAAGCAAATCTGCCAGAGCCTTAAAGTTGGCATCGGAGGAGAATCCTCTGCATCACAATCAGGAACAGCGGAGGGAAGCTGGAAGAAGGATGAGGAAAAGGTGGAGACTGAGGTTTTGTTGGCTGCTGGCAAATAAATGAACAAGTTAATTTGATCTTAGTCTTGTAATTTTTTCCACGTGGCAGTAGGTATCTCTAACAACCTGTTAATATTTGATCGCGAAAAAGGATGTCCTATTAAAGCTTTCCATGGTCCTTTAATTTGTCCCATAAGGAATCAAATTTGTTCATTTATGTTCCATTATTTTATTTTTATTTATCTATTTATTTATTTATTTAAATGTAAGTTAGGAAACAATTGTTGAGCATCCACGGTGAACTAGGAAAGGAAATCAATGACTAATATCACAGCACAAAGGAGGAGGAGGTAAGGGGTACGTACCTCTCACAACATGCGATTGCAATTGGATCCTCTCCACTACAAAAAAGCAGTGGAGAGACCACTGTTTTTAATCTTAATCGTTGATTATTTAGTAGGCGGTTATGATACAATCTAAATCTAACACTTATCATACCCCCGTGTATTGCACTCATTCTTAATTTGCATTAAAAGAAAAAATCACAACCATTAACTAGATAATCAATGGCCGTGATTATGTAGTGGTCCCTCCACTGTTTTTTTGGTAGTGGAGAGGATCCGAATCCATTGCAAAGGATCTTTCATACGATTTTCTTAATTTCTTCTTTTTTTTTTAGGGGCTGTTTGGTTCGTTTCCTTGATATAGAGAAATGTAATTCCATGTAAAGAAACACAAGTTTTGAGTTTTCCAAACTTTTCTAAGAAATAGATTGTTTTGCTTTGGTTCGCACATAAAAAATGGTGGGAAACTAATGTATTTATTTTTCTTGTGTTTGGTTCGCATAGAAAAAAAATAAAAACTTTTGTAAATAAAGCAGAGAAGGAAAAAAATCTGACGTGGCAGAGTTTTCATCAATTTCACTTGGTTGGGGAAGGAAATCAGAGAGGGAAAAAAATCTTAGTTGGCGGTGATTTCAGCAGAGTTTTCCCTCTTCCATTCGAGCGAACCAAAGCGGCACAAAGAAATGGACGGAAACAAAAAAGCTGACGTGGAGGGCTAAAAATCTGACGTGGAGGGGTTTTCTGAGTTTTCCACCCCTTATAATAGCGAGCCAAACAGCCCCTTAAGGTAAAAGGTTTTCATGCCTAAAATATTACCAGTAACTAAAGAGTCTCGTATAGGGGGTTATTTCTATAGATCCTAAACTAGGACCTGGCGAAAGAAAAGAAAAGAATTTAAAGTAAGAATTGCAATACCAGATGCACAATAAAATGATTCAAAGAATTATGCCAAAAAATATGTATATGTTTTTTTTTTATACAAAGCCCTCAGACCCCCAGATTAAAATTTCTAAAGTTTGCCCCATGTCCGGGGGCTCATCGGGCCGCGTTTCAGCGCATGTCTGGCCCGGCGTAATAATTGGGCCGAAATCGAGGGGTTCGTCTCATTTATTGAGCGCGATACCCGCCGTTTAACCGTTAAAAAAATATGGGCTAATTTCATAGAAACCCACGGAACTTTATTTATCGCACGTAACACCCCTGTCTCGCAAATTTAACCCCATCCCACTTAAAAAAAGTTTTAAGTATGGAATCAAAGACTGGCGAAGGATATTTTTCTCCATGACCCCGCCCGTTTCCCGTCAATATTTTGAAAAAAAGAATGCGAGAACAGAAAATCTTAATTTTATGCCGACGAAAAAAAGAAACATATATATATAAAAGTATTAGTGTGACTCACAAATTAATCTTTCATTGGCGATCCGAGAATATATTGATCTTCTTGATTGAGGCTCGAATCGCACATCGGTGATGAAGAGCTCACCGGAAGC
>NC_033796.1:924728-943486 GCF_001876935.1 Asparagus officinalis
TATTATATTCACAACGCTACGTTGGCTTCTTCCCTGGATCCTTTTTGTTTTCAGACCGAGTTGTGAGTTGGACCCCCTCTTTTATCATTTACACACTAAGAATGTAGGGTGTTTTTGCTGTTGAGGTTTGTCCCTAGCTAGCTTTTTTCTTGAATATCAACTGCTCGTATTTAATGAGAGAAAAGATTCTTGTTTTTAACTTAAAGAAGATGTTATATCTCAGATTAGTCTTGTAAACCTTACTTACTGCAACGTTTGTATTTAACTAGTTTTTACACACGTGCAATGCACGTGATTTAATACCATGATTAAGTATTTTTGGCAGTTTGTGCTCATTTTTTTCTTTAAACTCTTACATCCCGATTATTTTTTTTATGTTTGTTTAAATGGGATACACTCAATTTAAATTTTTATGTTGATATTTGAATTGACAAAAAACAAATATAATTTAAAAATAATTTGAATTTTCATATTATTTTTGACCGATATGAAACTAAGATTTATTTGAGAAAGTATAGCATTGCAAAGTGAAAAATATTAAAATAGTGTTATACAAGGAAGGTGAATATTTAAAACCAATATGGCAAAATGATTGATTTAAAGTATGTTAAAACGATGCAAAAGAGAATATGAAGTTTATTCCTAATCATTGATAGACTTCATAAAAAAATATAAATTAAAGATTAATGCTAACTCTAGTATACTTTTATATGATAAAAACATCCACATAAGAATATAAAAGTACTGAAAAAAATTCATGAAACTCCCTTCTAAAGATTCCTAATTTCACTCAAAATAATTAAACTATTCTATAAAATATTCATAAAATATTGTTTTTATTTCTTCTATTTTATTTTTTATTGAGTTAAGATCAATCCTTCTTCAGGTTTATCATTTATCATTTCTCGGACAATTCTAGAGTATTGTCTTCATCATCTACATCAATTGTGACATCAGGCTAATTTTGTATTTTTTATGCTATTATCTTTCCTAGGCTCGTTAATTTTTTATCATCTCATTTAACTTTACAAAGAAGTCAAATGTACTTATGATGTTCAACACAAACTGCTCAAAATATAGACTTTGATTTTTTTTCTATTTCAATGAGAATAAATATTAATTTCATATATATAAAATTCTTTGTGTTCCTAATTTATTACTTAAATAAATTAGAAGCTATCTCTTTATTTTCCTCTAAAATGAATTCTTCTGATGTGCATCCAATAAGAATTTCTGTTATTTCAATAATATTACCTTTGCTCTATCCCTGTCATTTTCCATAAAGATCTAAACTAAATACCTGCATTATTCATTACCAATTTCTCTTAGATTATAATATTAATATTTAATTTGAAGAACACAGTATGGAATTTATGAATACTTACTAATTTTTCTTATGTCTTCCATGGAGATTTTTTCTTTGATTAGGATAAAGTTATTAAATTATTTTTTAATGTAACTCATTCAGTGCTTCATTAATAGATATGTCTTATGTTAATGCCAATTCAAGTGATTCATTGACGTTTTCTGAATTTTAGATTTATTTCCATCACTTTCCCATTTGCAATGGAAATAACTCAATTCTTTTAAAGTTATCTCTAAATATTCTAATAGTTTCTCCATATGTAATTCCTTGTATTCTTTTACCCTATAAATATTATTAACGTCAAAGATTAAAGTTTCTAAATTAAAATCAATTAATGCTAAGGTATAATATTATAGTGTTTTATCATTTCTATGGATTTAAACATCTATCAATTAATGTTACGAATGTATTTTGGCTACCCCAACTTATTACTAAAATTATATGAAATTACTTTAATTTATATAGTGCCGATAATTTTTAATCTATAATATTTTTAAAAATTTTATCCATTAACCGGATGTTTTTAATCAATTCTTATTGTTTTTGTTTACCAGTATCAACTTAGACTATTCTTAGATGCTGAAAATGGATAGTAAATCCCTAAATTAGAAATTTTAATATATATATATATGAAAAATACCAAACAATTACACTTTTCTTTGCCAAGTTTTAAAATTTTAGCCCATTTTTGTGGTTTTGAACTTTGAGGGTGTGATTTATAATTTTTAAAATTTTGAAAGAGTTTTTAAAAAAATTTACTTTTAAGTTTGGTAGTTGTAAATTCTATGTTTCATGTGTTGGTGGTAATTTTTTAAATGTTAGTATATTTCTTGTAACTCTAAAATTTTAAGGGTGTCTTTTGCAATTATTAAAACTATAGATTAATTTTGAAAAATATTAAATTTTAGCGGTCTACCAATCGACGAATTTGATGTGTGCTAGTTAAAAATTTTGAAAATTTAGAGTTTTTTTTACGATTTTTAAAATTTTAAGGTTAATTTCGGCAAATTTTAATTTTTTAGGTGTCTAAGGGTAATATCTTGAATTCATCTTATTTTATTTACAAATTTTAGAATTTTAGGGTGGTTTTTTATAATTTGAACTTTTGAATGTGTTTCTATAATTTTTGAGATATTGAGGGTGTTAATTAAAAAATTTAAATTTAAATGTCAAAAATTTTAGGTGTATCATGGTAATCTCTTGAATTCATCTGTGTTGTTTGTAAGTTTTAAAATTTTAGAATTTTAATGTGCTTATCTGTAATTTGAACTTTTGAAGGTGTTTCTATAATTTTTGAGATATTGAGGGTGTTAATTAAAAAATTAAAATTTAAATGTTAAAAATTTTAGATGTATCATGATAATCTCTTGAATTCATCTGTATTGTTAAACAATTTTAGGTGTATTGAATTCATATATATATATATATATATATATATGAAAAATACCGAACAATTACACTTTTCTTTACCAAGTTTTAAAATTTTAGCCCATTTTTGTGGTTTTGAACTTTGAGGGTGTGATTTGTAATTTTTAAAATTTTGAAAGAGTTTTTAAAAAATTTTGCTTTTAAGTTTGGTAGTTGTAAATTCTATGTTTCATGTGTTGGTGGTAATTTTTTAAATGTTAGTATATTTCTTGTAACTCTAAAATTTTGAGGGTGTCTTTTGCAATTATTAAAACTATAGATTAATTTTGAAAAATATTAAATTTTAGCGATCTACCAATCGGCGAATTTGATGTGTGCTAGTTAAAAATTTTAAAAATTTAGAGTTTTTTTTATTTTTAAATTTTGAAGGAGTTTTTTAAAAATTTTGAGGTTAATTTTGACAAATTTTAATTTTTTAGGTGTCCAAGGGTAATATCTTGAATTTATCTTATTTTATTTACAAATTTTAGAATTTTAGGGTGGCTTTTTATAATTTAAACTTTTGAAGGTGTTTCTATAATTTTTGAGATATTGAGGGTGTTAATTAAAAAATTTAAATTTAAATGTCAAAAATTTTAGGTGTATCATGGTAATCTGTTGAATTCATCTATGTTGTTTGTAAGTTTTAAAATTTTAGAATTTTAATGTGCTTGTCTGTAATTTAAACTTTTGAGGGTGTTTCTATAATTTTTGAGACATTGAGGTGTTAACTGTAAATTTTAAATTCTTTGCAAACTGATGTTAATTTTTTAATTTCATATTTTTTATTTTAAGTTTTGAGACATTTGGATGAGTTTAATAATTTTAAACTTTTCAGGGTCTTTTCTGCAATTTTAAAACTTTTTATGGTTTTTTTTCAATACATCATGTATTATAATATGTTATCTACTTGTAATTTCTTTATCTTAACAAACTAATATCATTTTATGTTTTATATATTTTATTAATATTAGTTTTTTTAAATTGTTAAGCTAAACATGGTTCACATAGGATTAGGATAAGATATGATTATGATTAGGATAGATTAAGATATAAATAAAATATTCAAAATAGTGAAGGGTAATATTGACCATTGAAAATTAGAATTTGATTATAGATAAGGTAGTTCAAACTATAAAGGGGTATATTTGTCTAAAAAAGATTTTCCTAACTCGTGCTTTTAAAGGGAGTATGATTTCTTCCTAAAACAAGAAAAAAATATTCATTTTTCTATAAAAAAAAAGATAGATTTTTTTTGGAAAAGTTATCCGAAAATAAAAATTTGGGGTTTTTCTTTTTTAACTCAAAGTTTTACCCCAACTTATTTAAAAACCCATTAACTTTTCCAAACATCAATACACCCATTGTATCTCACCCCACTTATTTCTAAACCCAATATGTATAATACACCCATTATTACTGTATTTACCCTCAAATTCACTACACAAGCTCTCTTCTTCCTTCCTCTTCTCCTTCAATGGGTGACGTGGCGACGAGGGGAGATAAAGGGCAGCAGAGGGAGAGGTTGATGGGTTTGAGGGAGGAGGTGAAGTGAAGGAAGGGGAGAGGAGGAGGTTGGTGGTGATCATTGAAGGAGAAGAGGAAGGAAGAAGAGAGCTTGTGTAGTGAATTTGAGGGTAAATACAGTAATAATGGGTGTATTATACATATTGGGTTTAGAAATAAGTGGGGTGTGATACAATGTGTGTATTGATGTTTGGAAAAATTAATGGGTTTTTAAATAAGTGGGTGTAAAACTTTGGGTTAAAAAAGAAAAACCCCTAAAAATTTTCACGTTCTTTCTTATTTTATAAGAAAACAATTCTGCAGCTATAAATCGTGGATCTGACAATTGGGCTGCCGTGGGAAAAACTTGGCCCATCGATACATTTTCTGGCCTTCAAAATTCCCAAAAAAATAGAAGAAAAAGAAGAGTCAAAGAAGAGGAAGCTGAAGGCGATGGAGCTCAACCGCTCCCATTGTCCTCCCACCCAAATCCTAGCTCTCTCTCCTTCCCTCGTCCATGGCCTCCGCAGCTTCTCTCTTCCTCTCACCCTCCTCCCCCTTTAGATTTTCTCCCGCTTCAAAATTCTCGTCATCTCATTTTCCAAGTCCTCAGCCCTTCAAGCCCTTCAGAATCAGTTGCGTCTCTTCTTCTGTCGATTCCTCGAGCTCGTCTGCTGCGTTAGGGAAATCCTCTTCCAAATTCAGGGTTAGAAGCTCACTCAACGTGAAAAAGATCTCTCTTTTTTATGCCGCGTTTATGAGAAATTTTGATTCTTTTTCCAATATACTGCGATGATCGAGAAATGATTTAGCTCTGATGGTGTATGTACAATGCGATAGTCGATAAATTGTTTGGTGTTTTTTTTTTTAACTTCTTATGTGGATTTTGTTGTCTGCGGTACTATTATAATACAACTTCATCCGTTTAATTGCAAATGGGACTGCAGTTTTAATATAATTTGAGTTGGCGAAGAGCCGAGGGCTTAGTGAGGTTCTTGCTTGTGATGGATTCTCCGGCGATGGTCACTAGTGATATGATCATTCCTGTGTCATCTAGAGAATCAACTGGCGATGGTCACCAATGATATGATCATTCCTGTGTCACCTAGAGAATCAACTGTGTGTCTTCGTCAATTAACAATTGATTCATGGACATAAGGTGTTTGGGGTAATGCATGAATCTGCTTACTACTAGGGACACTGATCTTTTGGCTTTTCTGCAGTACCTATTATCCCAAAAGTAGGCAGCCAGTTTTCACATACTATATTAGCGGTATTGTTCTTAAATTGATGTGTTGACTGGGTATACCTAGCTTGATGTTCATCCCGACAATGCTTGGTTATATACACAGATAAAATAGAAGGATCTTTTGCATCATATCCACCTAAAAACTACCGACTATCAACAAATCTGAATAAGACTGTCATAAGTTTGGATCTATTCTGGTTTTGCACAGTTTCAGTGGTAAAATTTTGGAGACATTTAGGGATCTCTTAGTCGTAATCACACTCATCTAGGAGTAAAACCCCGTGCTTTTTTTTGGATAGTCTCTCCCTCTCTCTCTTTAGTAGGGTTGTTATCTGGTAGTTTGTTCATCTAGTACCCTAGAAATTTAAAGATCCACAGAGGACTTGCAAGATAAATAGACTGCCTTGTATTTGTGCGAGAGAGATTTGTTCAAGAAAACATTTATTTTCTCTTCATGTTTTCCACAGATTAGCATCTGTTATTAAATTGGAGGAAATGATTTCTCTTCTATGGTTTGAAATAGGTTAGCATGAAATTCAGTGTAAGTTGTGAACTACTCAAGTGAAGAACCAAGTAAAAGAGAGGCTTCTGAAAAATGTAGGGGGAAATATCTGACATGGGGAAGGCTTTGCTAACATAGTGCGAATGTGTCATTTTGCAAAACTCAATTTTCGAGATAGCAATACAATTGGACTATCCATTGATTTTGCTCATGAAACATCATCTTCAAATTCTATAGCTATAACTTCTTTGCGGAAGAATACGTCATCTGTTGGAATTGCATAAAGGGCTGTAGGTAGAAATAAATCCAACAGTAGAAGTTTTATCGGTAGTTTATTCGACATAAATTATCAGTGATATAGAACAGTTGGAACTCGAGTGACTCCATATTTATAACAAATTTGAACATTGTCTGAATCTGACCAATTTGGCTTAATCTGGTCTGATTTCATTTGCACTTCTCTTATGACTACATGATACGAATTATAGATTATCTAAAGGAAAGCACTGGCAGAAGAAATGGAATTTGGTAGTTTAAGTAGAGTTTCAAGTTATTATTTCTTTGATGATAACTGCTGATTTTCACAGATCTGTTCCCCTTCACTGTGTCCTAAATTTAATATTTCTATTTACGGACGGGAAGTTAGCTGCAGTTCATTCTCTATATCAGTTGTATCATGTTTAAAGTGATTTCAATGTATTGATTTTCATTGTATAATTGCTTATGGCTCTTAGAGCGGAACTTGGCAATGGAGATTCCAGGACAATCCTGTGAATATATACTATGAGGAACATGAGGGGGAGGTTACTGACAATGCCAAGCACATTCTTATGATACCCACAATTTCAGATGTTAGTACTGTCGAGGAATGGAGAGTAGTTGCAAAAGATATTGTGGCACGAAGTGATGGAATCAATTGCCGCGCTACTATAGTGGATTGGCCCGGTTTGGGGTATTCTGATAGACCGACACTCGAATACAATGCTGATGTCATGGAAAATTTCCTGATTCAGTTTGTGAATGCACCTGATAGCCCCTTATTCAATTCAGGTACATAATTCAATTTTGGTTTTTGGTTATGTAGTGATTTTAGTTTGCATTTTGAATGGTAGGATAGGTTTAAGAAGTTTGCACGTAAAGCTTGTTCACAACAACATATCAACTATTATTTATTTGAAAATTCGTGCTGCACTCAAATGCTTTGGTCCTGTTCCCTGTTAACAAATAAAAATGAGCAAAAATCGTGAATTTTGAATTCTAGTTAATTATTTGCTATTTGGTGAAAATGAATGAAAACAGATAAAAATCATAGATTATAGCTCATGAAAATCGTAAATTTGAAACTCCAGTTAAATATGTGCTATTGGTGAAAATGAATAAAAATGGACAATAATCGTGGGTTATAGGTAATGAAATCATAAATTTTACATTTGTAATTATTTGTCATTTGATCGAAACACAACAAAAATCGTGGGTTATAGCTCATGAAAATCGTGAATTTTAAACTCCTGATAATTGTTTGCTAGTTCGTGAAAAAAAAAACAAAAATAGCAAAATTGAACAAACATCATGGGTTAAAGGTATAGCTGGGTTAAAGGTATAACTCATGAAAACCGTGAATCTTTAATTTTATTTAATTATGTCCTATTTGTAGGATCTGATCTAATCACACTTAAACACTAGGGGGGGTGAATAGTATTTCTTTAAAAATTTATGCAAAGAAGATTATAATTTGCAAAGATGATAGCATAATCACAGAAAATCACAAACACATAATTTTATACTGGTTCTACCTCCAAGGTATACATCCAGTCTCCAAATAAATCCCACTTGAGAGTTCCACTATGATTTTGAAAAACTTACAAAACCAAACAGCAAACCTGACCAATTTGCATGTCCCTGCAAATTGCACACAATCTCTTCACCAAGAGATTACACCTCTCACATCCGTGAGAACACTTGTCTTGTTACAACTTGATTCCTATAAGACTTGAGTGTATTGCGATGTGTAGCAGTGGCTTAGGAACGTTTTGAATCTCTGAAAATTATCTAATTTGATTGTATATTGAATGAAGATCAAATGCTAACTCAAAGAATGCTTTTTCTCAACACTTAGTGAAAATCTGGAAATTTTTTACTCTTGAAAAATGCACAAAACTTAAATCTTATAGATAGAAATTAGTGAGTCAATTTTTTGAACTTGTAACCTATTTATATCCATTGAAAAGATAATTTTTCAAACCCCAAAAATGTGCACATAACGGCTATAAACAGTCACTTTTTTAAAAACTAAAATGTCAGAAAACTGTTTTAGTAGTCAACTAATAGTCGTTGTAGTCGACTACTCTGAGTTCAAACAATTTCAGTAAACTCAGGATTTTTCTTAGTAGTCTACTACTATATTCATTAGTCGACTACTCTGTAGAACAAAAAATCTAGAATTCAAAATTCGAAGCCGAGTATACTGTGTAGTAGTCGACTACACTGTAAACAACAGAAAGTTAGAATTCTGAATTGACTTTTAGTAGTCGACTATATAGTCTAGTAGTCGACTACACTGTAACTTTACAAAAACTGAGATTTTACCTAAGTGCTTAGTAGTCGACTATAAAAAGTCATTAGTCGACTAGACTGTAATTTGACAGAAACTTATATTTTTTATCTGAACTTCAGTAGTCGACTACAAGTAGTCATTGGTCGACTACTAAGGGGTGAAAACTATTATGAATAAGATATTTTTAGACTTATTGATAAGTTATAAACTCTAATGGTTAACATAGGAGATTTCTATTGTTAACCAACACACTAAGTATGTGTCAATCTTCATGCTCATTATGTCAAATTTCGTCTCCAGGATATCAAACTTGTTTGTTAATGCCTCTTAATTCTTCAGCACAAGTACATTTTGGTCATACAATGTTTTTTTGTCCAGAGTCAATATGAAGTATTCTTGCGGACAAAGTATTATATTGTGCGTCAGAAAAGCAAGAAGGTTCATGCATTGGTGGTGGAATGTGACTAGTAGAGGGTCCAGCTTCATCAGTGGCTTGTGGTATATATTGGGGGTGTTGTTCTGGTTGAGGTTGAGGTTCATCTTGGTGAATTCCAAAATTGGTTAGTTTCATCCGAGTTAAGACATTGGAGTCAAAAAGATCAATGGAACGAATCTTAGAAGTTTTAGTTTCTAGATCAACATCATATCCCTCAAATATTCTCGTAAGAAAAGCTCCAAATGAAAGAGATCCATTAGGAACAACTAAAAGATTTCCATAGAACACCTCAAGCCAATTTACTTTTATGTTAGCCATAATTGCATAGAGGGATTTGGCTAGGTCAAGAGATATAAAATGAAAGCTTCTAATTTTTGAAAAAAGGTTGTAGGTAAGAATTCGAGCTATAAACCTAGGGATATGCTTAAGTTTATTTGAATTATTGAGAGGTTTGTCATAACCGGGAAGAAAAATATGATTAGCAAGCAAATTTTTATCATTCATTCTAATAGACGAAAGACTAACACCTTGAAAAGGAATATTAAAAATTCTACCTAATTTCTTAGGAGTCATATTAATTTCAATTCCCTTCACAAGAGTGTTAAGAACATCCGAGTGACGATCGGTTTCATATCTAGAGATATTGACATGAAATAGTTGAACCAACAATGGATAGTATGGTTTCCTATTTTCAGAGGAAAAGAGATCTAATAATCTAACATTTTCAAAGTAATCACTGAAATTACGAGTGATGAAATCATCAAATTTAACAAATCTATCAGGTATAATTTCGAAAGATTAAAATTCCTTAAATTGGGCAAGCAAATAGGGGTCTTTAAGATAAATTGAATAATCTTCAACTACATTTGATGGTCCAGACCTAGGCCTCTTTGATTTTGACATGATTCAATTTCGAAATTGGAAATGGAATAGAGAAAGAGAGCTCACCAAACTGTTGAAACCCTAGAAGTAGTCGGCTAATTGAAGCTGTAGTCGACTACTGAGGTTGGAAAACTCAAAGTAGACAAGAAATTTGATGAAAAGTTTGAGAGAAAATGAGAAAGAAAGGATGCCCTAACCTTTGGAATCGGATGACCTGAGGAAGATGAGTGTTTTTGCGGTTTTTGGGGGTGAAAAACGTGAGTGATGGAAGGAGTTAGGATAGTTTCTTTTAGTTAAAAATGAGTGACTAAGATTAGATTCTTTTAGTTAAAAATGAGTGGCTAAGATTAGATCAAAAAATTAAATGAAAGGTTGAGATTTGATCAAAATAAAATATGATGGAAGGTCATGATCTATTAGGTTAAAAATAAATGGTTGAGATCAAATTTAACTTAAGTTTAACGGGTATTAGGTATTGGGATAAATGGGTAAAGAATCCAATATCCAAAAACAAGTGTATATATGTTTTATGAAGTTTTTGTAGTCGACTACTAGTGAGATTAGTCGACTATACTGTAATCGATAGAATTTTTTTCTATTTTTGGTTCTAATTAGTCGACTACTTTTCTTATTAGTCGACTACTAAGAAATTAACAGTATTTTATATATGCAATGTCTGTGCATGTAGTCGACTACTAACTTGATTAGTCGACTATTAAAACTGAATATGCATATGTATTAATTTTAAAACTTAGTTTAAATCTTTCAAAGAGCATATACTTAATTCTCTTTTTAATTTAACATATATTTCTTCTTTTAATGGTTTTGTTAATATATCAGCAATTTGTTTATCGGTTGAAATAAAATCTAAAAAAATAACACCTTTTAGTACATTATCACGTAAAAAATGATGTCTTATGTTAATATGTTTTGTACGTAAATGTTGAATAGGATTTTTAGATAAATTATGGCACTAGTATTGTAACACATTAATACATTATTGATGATGTGGGACAAACTATATCATAATCAGATAATGTTTGTTTCATCCATAAAATTTGAGCACATGCAAGACTAGCAGCAATATATTCTGCTTCAGTAGTTGATAATGATACTGAATTTTGTTTTTTACTAAACCAAGATACAAGTGAATATCCAAGAAAATGACATGTACCACTTGTACTTTTTCTATCGGATTTACATCCAGCAAAATCAGCATCACTATATGATAATAAGTCAAATGTGCTATTCTTAGGATAAAATAAACCATAATCTGTAGTGTTTTTAAAATATCTAAAAATTCTTTTCACTGTTTTAAGATGAGATTCTTTAGGATTAGATTGAAATCTAGCACATAAACATATACTAAACATAATATCAGGTCTACTTGCTGTAATGTAAATAAATGATCTAATCATACATCGGTATAGCTTTTGATCAACATTCTTACCATTTTCATCTTTATCAAGTGATGTAGTTGTACTCATTGGTGTTGATTTGCTTGTTGTATTTTTCATTCCAAAGCGTTTGAGTAATTCTTTAGCATATTTGCTTTGGTTGATGAAAATTCCTTCCTTTAATTGTTTGATTTGTAGTCCAAGGAAGAAATTGAGTTCACCATGTGACTCATTTCAAATTCATCTTGCATAGTCTTAGCAAACTCTTGACAAAGATCATCGTTAGTAGAACCAAATACTATATCATCTACATATATTTGAATTAATAGTATATCTTTATTTTTTTTTATAAAAAGAATAGAACTAACTTTTCCAATTTTAAAATCGGAAGTTAAAAAAAATGCTTTAATCTATCATACTAAGCACGGGGTGTTTGTTTTAGACCATATAATGCTTTTTTAAGTTTGAAAACATGGTTTGAAAAACTTTTATTTTCAAAACCTGGAGGTTGTTCTATAAAAACTACTTCTTTAATAAAACCATTTAAAAATGCACTTTTAACATCCATTTGATATAATTTAAAATTCATAAAACATGCAAATACAAGTAAAATTCTTATAGATTCTAAACGAGCAACTGGTGCATAGGTTTCATCATAATCAATACATTCTTTTTGATTATATCATGATGTAACCAATCTGGCTTTGTTTCTAACAACTTGTCTAGATTCATCTAATTTATTTCTAAATATCCATTTGGTTCCAATAATGGAGTTATCTTGTGGTCTAGGTACAAGATCCTAAACATTATTTCTTGTAAATTGGTTTAATTCATCTTGCATAACAATTATCCAAAAATCATCAAGTAAAGCTTCTTTTATATTTTTAGGTTCAAAGCTTCTTTTATATTTTTAGGTTCAATAATAGAAATAAAAACAACATGAGCAATCAAATTAAAATGAGATCTAGTAGCGACTTTATCAAAAATATTACCAATAACCAAATCATGTGGATGATTTCAAACTTCTACAAAATCCTTTGGTACATCATTTTGTAAATTATCATCTTTTGAAATATCTAGCATTGGAGTATCATGAATAGAATCAACTAAAATCATCATCATTATTTAAAACAATAGGTGTTTTTGTAAAACTCTCATAAAAAAGAAACATGCATAGATTCTTTAATGACTAAGGTTCTTTTGTTATATATTCTATAAGCTTTGCTATGGTTAGAATATCCAATAAAGATTCATTCGTCAGATTTAGAATCAAATTTGTCCAAGTTATCTTTTGTGTTTAAAATAAAGCATTGACAACCAAAAACTTTAAAATAAGAAACTTTAGGAATTCTATCATAAAACAACTCATAAGGTGTTTTCTTTAAAATAGGTCTTAATAATATTCTGTTTAGAACATAACATGCTGTAGATACAACTTTCGCCAAAAAGTACTTTGGTAGGTTACTATCACACAACATGATTCCAGCACATTCTTGTAAGTTCTATTCTTCCTTTCTATAACTCCATTTTGTGGAGCCGCTCGAGGAAAAGAAAAAGTGTGAGAAATACCATTTTTATCATAAAAATTTGTAAAAAGTTCATTCTCAAATTCTTCTTCATGATCACCACGTATAGTAATAATAGAAAGATACTTTTGTTTTTGAATCCTTTTGCAAAAGATAGAAAACTCATTAAAAGCATCATTTTTATGTTTAAGAAATATTACCCATGTAAATCTTAAAAAATCATCAACAAGTACAAATGCATATCTGCTTCTATTTAATGATGCTACTCTAGATGGACCAAAAAGATCAATATGAATCAATTCTAGTGGTTTACTTGTAGAAATTACATCTTTAGATTTGAAAGATGATTTATGCATTTTTTCTTGTTGACATGCATCATAAAAATTATCTTTATAAGAAAGCTTAGGTAAACCTTTAACATAATCATTCTTTAAAATTTTAGAAATATGTTTAAACTTTAAAGTTAACATGATCAAAACGTTTATGCCATAAAATAGAATCATTAGAAGATGCAAGAAGACAATGTTCATTAGAAGTGTTCTTCATAAATAAAATATATATATTATTTTTTCTATGCAATATCATAAATTAAGCAAGATTCTTTTTCAAAAATAATTTTAAAACCTTTATCACAAAGTTGACTTATACTAAGCAAATTATGTTTAAGACTGTTAGAATTAGTTCTTGGGTTATCGGGTTAGGACCCATTAACCCATTAGCCTATTACCCATATAAATTCCTATATATACCCATGGAGATGAATGAAATAATATACTCTCTGATTTTCTCACTATTTAACATGGTATCAGAGCTGGCTTCCAAAACCCTAACTCTACCGCCTCCAAAACCCTCCGCCAAACTCTCAAAAAAAAAAAAAAAAAATCTTCTACAAAACCCTAATCCTTACCGTTTGTGGTCTTCCTCCTCTCAGATCCCGATACTGGTCCCCTACCTTCGTCCTCGTCCTCTTCGCGGGCTTTCGAACCTCGTCATCGCCTTCAAGACTCGCTGCTCCCTGATCCCCTTCGAAACTCTCCGCTCGAAGCTTGCCATCGTCTTCGCTCGCTACTGCTTTGATCGCGCTCACCTTCGAAGCTCGCCAAAGCTCTCCGAAGCCATCGCCTTCGCCATCGTCGAAGCTCGCCGAAATCTCTCTGACGCCATCGCTTTCGAAGCTCGTCGAAGCTTGCCATCGTCGAAGCTCTCCGACGTCATTCTCCTTCTTTTTTTTTATTTGTTTAGTTTGTTTAGGGCTGCTGTTAAACCGAACTTGTGTTGGGCCTCTATTTGATTTGTTGGGCTAGTGGTCGAGTCGGAGTTTGAAAAAAAAAACTGAAACTGACCCTCGGGTAATGGAAAAAAAAAACCCTTGACTTTCGGGTTTCCTTTTTTAACCTTCGGGTTCCTGACAACTAACCTTCGGGTTTTCTCTACTAACCTTCGGGTTCTCACCCGGGTTCTGACCTTCGGGTTCTATTCTGACCTTCGGGTTTCTACTTTATACAAGGAGATTGTTATCCTCCTGATATCATACTATCCTGTTCTGAAACAATGACAGGATCTGCCATATATTCTGCTACCACTACTACACTTACCTCTGTTGCTTCTCCTGCTACTACTTCTGCTCTCTCCACTATTCAGATTTCTCAAACTGAGTATGACCGGCTGCGTCAACTCGATCTCTCTCAGAACAATTATTCTGCTACTCATGCATCCTCTTCAGGTATGGATGCCTACATTGCCTCTCCTCACAGACCATGGGTATTAGATTCTGGCGCTTCTTCTCATATGACGGGTCTTAAGGACCACTTTGTTTCCTTCAACCCTTCTGATAAGTTTCCATCGGTCCGGATCGCTGATGGGACATACTCTCCCGTTCTTGGTGATGGAGTAGTTCATGCTACTTCATCTCTTACTCTTACTGATGTTTTATATCTTCCCAAATTTCCTGTTAGTTTACTGTCCATCAGTCAATTCACAAAACACAACAACTGCAAAGTCACTTTTTTCCCTTCTCATTGTGTTTTTCAGGACCTAGCAACTGGAATGACGATTGGTTCGGGGCATGAGAGAGGAGGTATGTACTATTTGGATGACAATATGTCTGCTACTGGTCTTATTGCAGATAAGTCTGATAATCCTTTATTATGGCATCAACGACTTGGTCATCCCTCGTTATCGAAGCTTAGGTCTGTCATTTCTATCCAGTCTTCTATTTCTTCTTTAGGTTGTGAGTCTTGTGGACTGGGTAAGCACTATCGTGCTACTTATCCGAGTCGTATTGATAAACGCAGCAGTTCTGCATTCGAGTTAGTCCATTCTGATGTTTGGGGTCCATGTCGTATACCTTTCGTGAACGGTTACAGATATTTCATTGTCTTTATTGATGACTTCTCTCGCATGACTTGGCTTTATCTTTTAAAAGAGAGATCTGAGGTTTCCACCGTTTTCGAAATATTTTACAAAGAAATCAAAAACCAATTTTCTACCTCTATTCGTATCCTTCGTACCGATAATGCTTTGGAATTCCTGATCAATAGGATGCCCTTTCCTGTTCTTAATGGTAAAATACCATTCACCTGCCTTTATCCTGACAAAAAGCATTTTCCTGTGGTTCCTCGAGTTTTTGGATGTACTTGCTTTGTTCAGGATTTGTCTCCCGGATTGGATAAACTGTCTCCACGGTCTATAAAGTGTGTCTTTGTAGGCTACTCGTGTACGCAAAAAGGGTATCGATGTTATAATCCATCCACCAGAAAATATTGTGTCTGCCGATGTAACCTTCTTTGAGTCGGTTCCATACTTCTCCTTGACTGGTTCACCCCCAACAGTCAATACATCTGTGCCTCTTCCGTCTATTGCTCCTACTGCTATTCCACTACCTGCTTCGGTTCCTTCTGCTAATGGATCTTCTCCAGGACTACAAAATGCTTCCACTATGCCATCTGCACCATCACCACTACTGACGTATTGTCGTCGTTCAAAAGTTCCTGTCCCTCTCTCTGCTCCAGTCGAACAGTCATCTCCCGTTGCCGGTCTTCCTCCTTTTACTCCTTCTGATCTAGATATTCCAATTGCGCATCGAAAAGGTAAACGGTCTTGCACTAATCATCCTATATCTGATTTTGTTTCATATGACCGTCTTACTCCCTCTTCTCGTCAGTTTGCTTTGTCCTTGTCCTCTATATCTCTACCCAGGTCATATGAGGAGGCCGTATTAGATCCTGCATGGAAACATGCTATGGATGAGGAGATGGATGCACTTATTTCTAGAGGTACTTGGGATCTTGTATCTTCTCCGACGGGCGCTACTGTAGTTGGCTGTCGGTGGGTTTATACCTTGAAGTATCGCACTGATGGTTCGATTGATCGTTATAAAGCTCGTCTTGTTGCTAAGGGATATACTCAAACCTATGGGGTCGATTATCTTGAGACGTTCTCTCCCGTAGCCCGTCTCAATTCCATTCGCCTACTTTTCTCTATGGCTGTTAATCTGGACTGGACAATGTTTCAGCTGGATGTTAAAAATGCCTTTCTGTATGGTGACTTACAGGAGGAAGTCTATATGGAGCAACCTCCAGGATATGTTGCTCAGGGGGAGAATACTATCTGCAAGCTTAAAAAGGCAATTTATGGTCTCAAACAGAGTCCACGGGCATGGTTTGAGAAATTTAGTACAGCTATATCTGGTGTTGGTTTCAAACGATGTCAGTCTGATCACTCCGTCTTTATCCGACGCACTACATCTGGTCTGGTGGTTCTGACAGTATATGTTGATGACATCCTGTTAACTGGGAATGACCTTGTAACCATAGCAGAGACTAAGAAGTACCTTTCACGTCATTTTGTGACCAAAGATATGGGGAAACCCAAATACTTTCTTGGCATTGAGATTGCATATCAAAAGGACCGTTTACTTCTATCTCAAAGGAAATATGTATTGGACCTATTAGAAGAAATGGGCTTTTTGGGGTGTAAGCCAGCAAACACTCCCATGGAAGTGAATGTTGACTTGTGGCGTGATAATAGTCCTCTCCTAGATGATGCAGGCCGATATAGGAGATTGATTGGCAAGTTGATCTATCTTACTGTGACCAGACCTGATATTACCTTTGCAGTGGGAGTATTGAGCAGGTTTATGCATATACCTAGAGAGGTTCACTGGACTGCTGCTCTAAGAATTTTGGCTTATGTTAAAAGCTGTCCGGGAAAAGGATTACTGTATAAGAAACATGGACATTTACACATCTCTGCCTATTCTGATGCTGGGTATGCGGGAGATATAGGAGATAGAAAGTCTACTTATGGATTTTGCACATTTATTGGAGGAAATCTGGTTACTTGGAGGAGCAAGAAACAAGATGTAGTATCTCGATCTAGTACAGAAGCAGAATACAGAGCTATGGCTCACACTGTTTGTGAGATGATATGGCTACAGAAGCTGCTGACCAAGCTTGGCTTTTCGCAGCCTGGATCTATGCCTATGCATTGTGATAATCAATCTGCTATCCACATTGCAAAGAATCCAGTGTTTCATGAGAGAACGAAGCATATTGAAGTTGATTGTAATTTTGTCAGAGATGCTTGGAAAAAGAAAGTCATATCTCTTCAGTTCACTCCATCTTCAGAACAGTTAGCTGACATTCTCACTAAAGCTACTTCACCTAATGTGTTTTCCATTCTATGTAACAAGCTGGGCATGATTGATATATATGCTTCAGCTTGAGGGGGAGTGTTAGAATTAGTTCTTGGGTTATCGGGTTAGGACCCATTAACCCATTAGCCTATTACCCATATAAAACCCTATATATACCCATGGAGATGAATGAAATAATATACTCTCTGATTTTCTCACTATTTAACAAAGACCATCAACTAATAAAACATTATCAATAATAGGTTTATTAGGATTACCGATAATTCTAATACCGATGACATTCCCTTTGTTGTTATCTCCAAAAGTGACGGTATCACCATCCTTATTTAGACAAGATTACAACAATTGTATATTATCGGTTATATGTTTAGAGCAACCGCTATCCAAAATCCATCTATTTTTCTTAGGTACCTGAAATAATAAACATTTACAATTTTGATACCCATGCTATGTTGGGTCCATAAAATTAGCCTTTAGGAAACCAAACCCATGAAGAGTTTGATTTGTTTAAATAGTTATTTGATAAACAAACATCTTTAATAAAGGCAGAAATATAATACTTTTTCTTTAACGAAGTAAATTCTTTAGGTACCCAAATAGATAAGTATTTTGATTTTTTTTTCACATAAAATATTATCTTTAACATTATGTTCATGCAATTTAGAAGTTGGTTTTACAAAAATGGTTTTCTTAGAAATATTTTTGTTAACATGAAAACCCAAACCTTTTGTCTTTTGAGATTCTTTTTGATATGAAAGTAAATTATTAAGATTTTCTTTACCTTTATTGAATTTACTAACATTCAAACATATATCATCATATTTTAATTTAATAGAAGAAATATCTTTATCTAAAACATTAATGCGAATTTTTAATTCATTGCATTCTGATTTTAGATAAACATGTTACATTCTCATTAGTCAAAATATGATTTTCTTTAAGCAATGATTTATTTTCCTTTTTCAATTCAATTACTTGAGAATTAGAAATAGTAGAAGAATTAAAATCAGAAATTTTTTCAGGTAATCTTTTATTTTTACCTTTAAGAAAATTATGTGAAGCTTTTAATCTAAAAAATATTTCATATAATTCATTGAAAGCATCTAAAAACTCTTCATTGTCACTTCATCTTGTGCCATAAAACACATATTGGCGTTTTCCTTTTCTTTGATTTCTTCATCCGAAGACGAATCATCACTATCATCCTATGTAGCCGCCAAAGCCTTTCTTTTCTTGTTACTTTGAATATTACTGAAGTTGTTGAAATTATTTGATT
>NC_033796.1:943501-959290 GCF_001876935.1 Asparagus officinalis
TTTCTTCATATGTCCTGATTTGTTACATTTAAAACAAAGTAAGTTATTTGAATTTGAATTTTTTGATTTGAACTTACCTTGTTTTATGAACTTTCGAAACTTGCGTGCAAACATGCTCATTTCTTCATCATCATCCGAATCTTCTTTATCGGAAGTAGTATTAAATGCAAACACTTTATTGTTCTTTGTTTCATCATCATTCTTTCTATCTTCAATTTGAACTTCATAAGCCATAAGATTACCAATTAGATTTTCTACCGTAAGAGTTGATAAGCCATTTGCTTTCTTTGTTGTGGTAACTTTTTTTTTCATTGTGGAATAAGTAAACGAAGTATCTTTCGCACCATCTCCACTTGAGTGTATATTTTTTCAAGACCGATGAGAGAATTGGTGATATCGGTAAACCTTGTAAATATCTCTTCAATGGTCTCGTTTTCCTTCATTCTAAACAATTTGAATCTGTGTACAAGAACAGAAATTTTAGATTTTTAAACCTTACTTATGCCTTCATGAGTTACCTCGAGTGTGTGCCAAATGTCATATGCAGATGTGACCGTTGACACCTTGTTGAACTCATTCTTGTCAAGAACACAGAACAAAGCGATCATTGCTTTAGAATCCAAATTTGTATTGTTCATTTGAGATGTAGTCCATTCCATGAAAGGAGTAGTTGGCTTCTCGTATTTTGTTTCTACAACGTTCTAAAGTTCGTAGTCAATTGATTGGAGATAAATTTTCATCCGACACTTCTAATAATTGTAATTTAGTCCATCAAACATTGGTGGACGATTTGTAGAATGTCCTTCCTTGAATTTTGAGTTTGAGTCGGAAGTTGATGTCATTTCTTCAACCTTGCTCTGATACCAAATGTAGGATCTGATCTAATCACACTTAAACACTAGGAGGGGTGAATAGTGTTTCTTTAAAAATTTATGCAAAGAAGATTATAATTTGCAAAGAAGATAGCATAATCACAGAAAATCACAATCACAAACACAGAATTTTATATCGGTTCCACCTCCCAGGTGTACATCTAGTCTCCAAGTAAATCCCACTTAAGAGTTCCACTATGATTTTGAAAAACTTCTAAAACCAAACAACAAACCTGACTAATTTGCAAGTCTTTGCAAATTGCACACAATCTCTTCACTAAGAGATTACACCTTTCACACCCGTGAGAACACTTGTCTTGTTACAACTTGATTCTTATAAGCCTTGAGTGTATTGTGATATGTAGCAGTGGCTTAGGAACGTTTATAATCTCTGAAAATTACCTAATTTGATTGTATATTGAATGAAGATCAAAGGCTAACTCAGAGAATGATTTTTCTCAACACTTAGTGAAAATCTGGAAATTTTTTACTCTTGGAAAATGCACAAAACTTAAATCTTATAGATAGGAATTAGTGAGTCAAATTTCTGAACTTGTAACCTATTATATCCTTGAAAAGATAATTTTTCAAATCCTAAAAACGTGCACATAACGGCTATAAACAGACACTTTTTCAAAAACTGAAATGTTAAAAAACTGTTTTAGTAGTCTACTAATAGTCGTTGTAGTCGACTATTCTGAGTTCAAACAATTTCAGTAAATTCAGGATTTTTCTTAGTAGTCGAGTACTATATTCATTAGCCGACTACTCTGTAGAACAGAAAATCTGGAATTCAAAATTCGAAGCTGAGTAGTCGACTATACTTTGTAGTAGTCGACTACACTGTAAACAACAGAAAGTTAGAATTCTAAATTGATTTTTAGTAGTCGACTATATAGTCTACTAGTCGACTACACTATAACTTTACAGAAACTGAGATTTTACCTTAGTGCTTAGTAGTGACTATAAAAAGTCATTAGTCGACTAGACTGTAATTTGATAGAAACTTATATTTTTTATCTGAACTTCAGTAGTCGACTACAAGTAGTCATTGGTCGACTACTAAGGGGTGAAAACTAATATGAATAAGATATTTTTAGACTTATTGATAAGTTATAAACTCTAATGGTTAACATAGGGGATTTCTATTGTTAACCAATACACTAAGTATGTGTTAGTGTGTTCTAATTACTATGTGTGTGTATGTGGGAGTGATCAAGGCTTGTACAAACTTTCTAAGTAAAGAAAATGTAAAATTTACATTGATGTATAAGCTCTTCATCTTCTTTACTTCATGAAGCCTTGAACTCATCTTGCACTTGTTCATGTTGATAGCTGTATTGAAATGTTAGTGCACAATAATACACACAGTGATTCATATTATGAATAAATTGTTATCATCAAAATTATATCATGGGGACATGATATCCAACACTATTTGGTCAAATCGAGCAAAAGTCGACTAAAATTGTGGATTATAGCGCTCATGAAATCATGAATTTTGAACTAGACATAACTATTTGCCACTGGGTTTAAACGGACAAAAATTGTATAATCTGAGCATAGCACACGCCATGCTGTTCATGGATGTTACTTGTTTGGCACTTGTGTCTTCGGGTATGAAGTGTTACATTTCATGGTAATGCACATCCTTTCATCCTGAACTTCAGTTCCAGTGTCTCCACATTATCATTTGAACTCTCTACATTGCCTTTTCTGTTCCTCGTGCTTGTTTCTCGTGCTTGTTTCACTTGCATGAAGTGTAGGATTAATCTTCATCACATCTAAAAGGTAGGTCAAGGTAATGCCTGCGATAGTATTGCCTTGTTGCTTGGAATTTTTGCAAGCTGAAGCCATTTCCGTTGTTTTTATTCCACAATACAGACTTGCTTATTGTCAATCTTCTGATTTGGAATATCAATGGCCTGGACCGAGTCAGGTAGAGATGGTGACCTCAATGTTTGATCCCTCATTTGGATCTTGATGCAAAGTCTCCTTTCTTAAATCAATCAAGTAACCCAACCAAACCCAAACCAACCCCAATAAAATTTATTTGAGCCTGACCTGCTCAAATTAACAGGGGGACCAGTTAAGAGTTTGGGTATGATGCAAATTGATGACAGCAATGTAAAAAATGTAACATTTTATTACCCGAAAGAATTTAAATTATAACCAACATTTTAGGATTACTAGCACAAAAGGATCTAACCATCATATACTTCCTGGACTAAATGTAGTATAATAATAATATCATTTATATTAAGTATTACTAGGTCTGAGGCATATCAAGAAGGTCGAAGCTCAAAACCCTGGAGCTATCTGTTTGCTAGATGGCCTATGCTCCACAGACATAGACCCAAGGGTTATATTCCAACAGTCGTGTGGTATCGAACACAACGAAGGATTAAAATAGAGTGAAAAAGGTTGAGGTCATTTTCCTCTCCTACTTTGGTCCTAGTCAAGCGCCTAAGTAGTGATTTTAAATGATACAAATTCTTACTCCTAAGTAGTGATTTTAAATGATACAAATTCTTACTTTTTCTTCAAATATGGTTACTTAATACAACAATTAAGAAATATTGATTTCTGCATTCATGAGAAAACAACTGCAAATAATGGCACACCTGTATCTGTTCTCCATCTTCTCTCTCTAGACTCCTAACAAGAACCCAGAACTAAGCAGGCAGTGAGTTGGTCATATTTGGGGGAGGGCATGCGGCAACCATAGCACTACGCGCTGCTAGTAAGGGTCAGGTCAGCCCACGTGCAATTGCAGCTGTTGCACCTACTTGGGCTGGTCCTCTTCCCATTGTCTTTGGTCGGGGTTCTGACATGGAATCAAGGTACATGCATGTTATTCTGAAATGACTCTCTTCCTCTAGAGCCTTCTTCTTTTTCTTTAGGAGGATACGCTTTGTTGATATTGATTCCTCGTATCTTGATCATCAACTTTTAGGTATGGGCTTTTGAGAGGCACCTTAAGAGCACCTGCAGTGGGTTGGATGATGTACAATTTGCTCGTAAGCAATGAGAAATCCATCCAATCCCAGTACAAATCTCATGTCTATGCTGATCCAGAAAATGTAACCCCCAGCATCATCGAGAGCAGATATTCTCTAACAAAAAGGAAAGGTGCTCGGTTTGTACCTGCCGCTTTTCTTACTGGCCTCCTTGATCCTGTTCAATCTCGCGAGGAGTTTCTAGCTCTATTTGCCAAGCTTGAGGGAGAGATACCAGTTCTGGTTTTTTCAACAGCTGGCTCTCCCAAGAGGTCCAAGGCTGAGATGGATGCTCTTAAGGGAGCCAAAGGCGTCAGAAAATTTGTTGAGGTCCCGGGGGCCCTTTTACCTCACGAAGAGTATCCATTGACAGTTTCGGAGGAGCTTTACCAGTTTTTGCAAGAAAACTCTGAATCCAAGAGTTAAAACATATAAGCGATTTAGTATCTTCTTTGTTTTTGGTTATCGTGTGAAATGGTGGAGGCTTTGAAGTTGTACGCTTGTTTATTTACTGGATTTCTACAATGAATAATGAGTTAATGGTTTGAGATAGTCTCAATTCATTTCCCACATCTTATATTTTTTTTCCATAAAGCTTCAGCGCGTTCAATAAGTATTGAACTCAATGTCTAAAACCATTACTTGCATTAGAAAGTTGTTCCCAGTTCATAGCTCATTTGTACTAGTTGAAATGATGCCTTTGTAGCGTGATAATGTGCAGGTCTGAGCATCTAGTTTTGAGGAATGGCCATCGTCACCCATCAGCCACTCCAATGCTTATCTTTGCTGAGAGGCTGCAAGACCCTCAGCCACCTCAAACAAGTCCAACCCTTTGTCTTGAAGAGCGGGCTTGATGCTGACCCTCTTGTTGCTGGAAAAATTATCCTCGTTGCTGCCATCACCCTCACCGATGGTTTGGACTACGCTCACCATGTACTATCTCAATTCCCCTTCCCCGATGCCTTCATGCACAACACTCTAATTCGTGGTTTCTCAGAATCCGATCACCCGAATCATTCCCTCCTCATCTTCAACCAAATGAGGCGGCATTGTCTAACTCCAGACAGCTTCTCTTTTGCCTTCCTGTTGAAGGCAGCAGCAAATTGCAGGACAATCCATGCTGGCGCCCAACTCCATTCCCTTTCAATCCATCACGGCCTCGATGCCCATCTCTTTGTTGGTACGACGCTTGTGAGCATGTATGCTGAGTGTGGCTGCATTGCCTCAGCAAGGAAAGCGTTTGATAAAATGCCACAACCAAATGTTGTAGCTTGGAATGCAGTGGTCACAGCTTGCTTCCGTTCAAATGATATCAAAGGCGGTGAGGATCTGTTTGCTGTGATGCCATGGAGGAATCAGACTTCTTGGAATCTCATGCTTGCTGGTTACACAAAGGCTGGTGAGCTCGAATCAGCTAGGAGGTTATTCTATGAGATGCCCCAACATGACCCGGTATCTTGGAGCACCATGATTGTCGGTTTTGCTAGCAATGGACATTTTGACGATGCCTGCAGTTTCTTTAGAGATTTGTTGAGAGAGGGCCTGAAGCCAAATGAGGTGAGCTTGACTGGCATCCTCTCAGCCTGTGCACAGTCAGGGGCATTTGAGAATGGAAAGATCCTACACGGACACATAATGAAGGCGGGTTTCTCTAGCATTGTAGCAGTGACCAACGCACTCTTGGACATGTATTCTAGATGCGGGAGCATCGAAATGGCTGACCAGGTTTTCATTCAGGAGATGGGGAAGAAGAACATCATATCATGGACATCAATGATTGCAGCTTTTGCAATGTATGGCTATGGAGAAGAAGCGATCAAGCTCTTTTCTGATATGGAAGAATTTGGAACAAAACCCGATTGGATAACCTTCATCTCTATCCTCTATGCCTGTAGCCATGCTGGGCTAGTAGACAAAGGCCGTGAATTCTTCCACATAATGACACATACCTACAGGCTTTCTCCTTCAATTGAGCACTATGGCTGCATGGTTGATCTCTATGGTCGCGCTGGACTATTAGACGAGGCCTATGAATTCGCTACACGAATGCCTATTGAGCCTAATGCTATCATATGGAGAACATTGCTTGGTGCATGCAGTATTCATGGAAATGTTAAGCTTGCCGAACTTGTGAAGCAGCGCCTCTCTGAGTTGGATCCTAATGACGCTGGGGACTATGTTCTACTGTCCAATATTTACGCTGTAGCTGGGAAATGGAAAGATGTAGCTGAGGTGAGGGGGTCAATGAGTAAGCAGAGCATCAAGAAGGACCCTGGATGGAGCTCTATCGAGGTTGACAAGGCTGTCTACAAGTTTGTAGCAGGTGGTGATGGATCAAGTAGAATAGGTGTAGAGGCAAACAAAAAGCTTGTGGAGATCATGGAGAAGCTGAAGGATGAAGGCTACATGCCAGGAGTTGGGAGTGTGTTGCATGATATCGAGGACGAGGAGAAAGAAGGGGCGATTGTTAGACATAGCGAGAAGCTCGCAGTGGCATTTGGGATAGCTAGGACTGGTGGTGTTGGGAAGACGATAAGGATCGTGAAGAACTTAAGAGTTTGTAGGGACTGCCATGTGGTGATGAAGATGATATCAAAGGTTTATGGGAGGGAGATCATAGTCAGGGATCGGAGCCGCTTTCATTCCTTCAGAGCAGGATCTTGTTCTTGCGGAGATTACTGGTGACTCGGAGCAGAATCCAGCCTTCGCATCAAACTGTATGCCGAAGTTTTTGTCTTTTAGTTTGTGTTATGAACATGGTTTCTATAAATTTTTTCTTCTAGTTGGGCTTTCATACTCTGAAGAGTAAAGATCGTGTCCTATCTGCGGTAGTTCACAACCATCCTGTTAGCTGCTTGCGGTTGTGATTTAGTCTTGGGGTTTGTGTTAGCCAAAAAGCTAACGTGTTTAGGACTTACCTTTCAACTGGGGGACAAATTTTCAAAAGAGACCTATTTGGTTTTTTATTTGTAAAAAACGACCCGTTTCCAAGATATTTTTAAAAACCGACTTGGTTTCAGCCTCAGCGCTGAAACCAGGTCGGTTTTTTTAAAAAAAAAATTGAAACTTCACGGGAGTTGAACTCCCGTGAAGTTTAGCAGATTTTAATTAAGCTGTGCTAAACTTCACGGGAGTTCAACTCCCGTGAAGTTTCACAGTACAATTTTGGTCATCTTCGTTCCCTGTTTATTGAACCCAAAATCAATGGAGATCCACCGCTTCCGTCAACTGCTCCCTGCTGCGCCTCCAAACACCCCGTGTCGCCCTCGTGGGTGGAAACCACACCGCCGCTCGGTTCTGCACTCGCTAAGCTCAACTCCCCAACTATCGCTGTTAGACTCTTTTTATTCTCTCTCTCCTCTCTCTCTAAATTCTTCACAAAGCTGAGATTTTTGAAAGTTCGGGGATCGGTTCGGTTTGAAACGAACTATAAAGCTCCCAAATTCCACGAACAGCAAGAGATCAACAAAGAGAAAACGAGCTTCCTTTCTCAACCTCCTCCTCCTCCATTAATTCCGCGGCATTCGAGGTCGACAGTGTCAGGAGCCAACACTAAGACAACTGGAGTTGAGGTTGGAAGCTGGGAAAGAACTGGTGCACTGTCGGACTGATACACAAGAACAGGACTGATATGCAATTATTGTGGGGCTAGCGTGCAAATTCTCATAGTTCAAGGGCTATAATAAATGTTTGACTGTTGTTAGAGTTCTGTTAGAGAACTTAACTGTCTGCACGTGTACAGTTAAGACAGTTAAGTTCTGTTATTACTGTTGCAATTGTGTGCACGTGCACAGTCTATTAGAGTGAGAAGAATTGTATAAATAGGGGTTGTAATAATTGAGATTCGGGGGTTGAATAAGAAATCTCTTCTTCTCAGTTCTCTACAATATTCTTGTTCAATTCTTTCTCTCTTTTCCTCTCAAATCTCTGTCTCTTCTTCTTCAAGTTGAATTTAGCTGAAATCAATGGCCACAAAGGGGAATCGAGGTCTCCGATCCTCACAATTGGTATCAGAGCAACAAGAGACTGAAGCGGGCGCTGAGGATTTCTTGAATGATCAAGAGGAAGTTGAGGGTGAGGAGCCGACTCTAGAAGATAGATTTGCTCGACTAGAGGATGCTGTTGTCAGAAACAGTTCTGTCAATCGACAACAGGATTCTTTCAATCAGAAATTTTCAACACAGATGGGTGAGCTCTCTTCTAAGCTGGAGTTTCTAATCCAAGAGTTCAAGAATTTCAAGAATTCTGACCAAGGAATTCTTGGCTCTGGACCGAGGGAAGATCCTAGGAATCTGAATTCAGGTTCAAGAGGAGCTGGTGATTTCCATAGGGGTGATCACAGTAATGGATATCAGACCCTAAGTCGAAGAACTCCTGAGTTCACTGGGGAATTCCAACCCGTCAACAGCTTTGGTAATATGTCAACTCCAAGAAACTCTTTCTTTAGCAATCAAAAACTTGTTCAACCAAAATCTTTACGGCTGGATTTTCCTTCTTTCTCTGGATCTGAAAACATTATAGCTTGGTTAGAGCAAACCGAACAAATTTTTGAGTATTATGACATTAAAAAAGATGAATGGGTCAAGGTCTGTTCCTTCTACCTAAGGGATGAGGCCTTGCAGTGGTATAGGTGGTTCACTAGGAATATAGAAGACTATTATCATTGGACTGTTTTTAAAGAAGAAATTATAACAAGATTTGGTCCTAGTGAACTCACGAGGCCATATGATGCCTTCTCAACACTAAGACAGACTTCTACAGTCAGGGAGTACTTGGGAAAATTTGAGCAAGCCTTGGGATTGTTAGATGATCAACCCTCTAGAAGACACATTCTTGAGAGGTTTATAGGGGGATTGAAAGATGAATTGAGATATGATGTTTCAGCAGCTAGACCAACTTCTTTAAAAGGGGCGGTATCCTTGGCCAAACTATTTGAGGACAAACAGAAAAATGAAAGAAAATATAAGGGTCACTGGAGTTACTCAAACTCAGAAGGCTCTTCAATGAACAAATCACAGAATCCTTCTCTTAAGTCTTCAGACCCTCAAGCAGTCAGACCCTTCCACCAGTTTAAGAAACTGACCCCTGAAGATATACAAAAGAAAAGAAGTCAGAACTTGTGTTTTACATGTGATGAAAAATGGCATAGGGGTCATCAATGCAAAGGAAAACAGTTATTTGTCTTAGAAGGAATCATAGAAGGTGAATTGGATAGGACTGAAGTGGATTCTGGAGAGGAGGAAGAAGGAGATTCTGCAGTTATGGAGTTAGCTGAAAGCTTGGTCAGGGGAGCTCCCTCTATTTCTGTACAAGCATTGAATGGCATTAGTGCTTCCCACACAATTAGGGTAGTAGGATATTACAAAAATCAGGCTATTAACATTTTAATAGATTCATGATCTACACACAATTTTATCAATGCCAAACTGGTTAAGAAACTGGGCATAACTGTGACAGAGTCAAGTAATTTTGAGGTTCTAGTAGCCAGTGGTGAACTAATTAAAGGAGGAGGAATATGTCCAGGGGTATCTTTGGACTGTCAAGGGGTGAATATTCAGGTTAACCTATTGGTTATGCCTATGGGAGGTAGTCAAGTGGTTCTAGGGGCTGACTGGATGAGAACATTGGAGGATATCACTCTAAACTTCAATAAGCTACAGGTGACATTCATGACTGAGGGGGTTAAGAAAACCTTACAGGGGGTACTCCCAGATGATTTGCAGTTAGTTGATAGTAAGCAAATTGCAAAAACTATCAGGGAACAAGAGCAATGGTTTCTCATCCAATTGTGTAGTGTGAGTCTACAAAGTGGCACAACAGAAGGTGCACAGGAAGACTTACCTTCAGAAGTGCAAGAACTGATACAAGAATTTGAAGATGTATTTCAGGAGCTACCACACCTTCCTCCAAAAAGGGACATAGATCATAAAATCCCACTAGAAAATGGCACAAAACCAATCTGTATCAGACCATACAGGCATGCACACTTTCTAAAAGATGAAATTGAGAAACAAGTGGAAGATATGCTTAACAAAGGGATCATCAGACCTAGCAACAGTCCTTTCTCCTCTCCAGTTGTGATGGTTAAAAAATCTGATGGGGGGTGGAGGATGTGTATTGATTATAGTCCTTTCTCCTCTCCAGTTGTGATGGTTAAAAAATCTGATGGGGGGTGGAGGATGTGTATTGATTATAGGTCTCTTAATCAAGCTACCATCAAGGATAAATTTCCAATACCTGTCATAGATGAACTCTTGGATGAATTACATGGGGAAAAATTCTTTACTAAGCTGGATTTGAAATCTGGATATCATCAGATTAGAATGCACACAGCTGATATTCCAAAAACTGCCTTTAGGACCCATAATGGACATTTTGAATTTCTGGTAATGCCATTTGGCCTCACTAATGCTCCTTCTACTTTTCAAGCCCTCATGAATGCTATCTTCAAAGACCTACTCAGGAAATCTGTCCTTGTCTTTTTTGATGATATTTTGATATATAGTGCAAGGTGGCAGGACCATTTGTTGCATCTAAGACAAGTGTTTCTGATTATGAGGGCACATCAGTTGGTAGCAAAAATGTCAAAGTGCAGTTTTGGACAACATCAAGTAGAATATTTAGGCCAGGGCACATCAGTTGGTAGCAAAAATGTCAAAGTGCAGTTTTGGACAACATCAAGTAGAATATTTAGGCCATGTTGTATCACAAGAAGGGGTTGGTGTCAAAGTGCAGTTTTGGACAACATCAAGTAGAATATTTAGGCCATGTTGTATCACAAGAAGGGGTTGGGGTTGATACTAACAAGATCAAGGCTATCATTGACTGGCCAAGGCCAACAAGTTTGAAGAGGTTGAGAGGTTTTTTGGGTCTAGCAGGGTACTATAGAAAGTTCATTAGGGGATTTGGAGCAATTGCACAGCCCTTGACACAACTTTTAAAGAAAGGAGCTTTTATGTGGACTGACTGCACTGAAAAGGCCTTTGAAGCATTAAAGAGAGCACTGACTCAACCTCCAGTCTTAGCTATGCCCAATTTCAATCTAATATTTGTCATTGAATGTGATGCTTCAGGATCAGGTATTGGGGCTGTATTGATGCAAGAAGAAAGACCCATAGCTTACTTCAGCTCTGCTTTGAAAGGAAGGAATATTACACTTTCCACATATGAGAAAGAGTTAATGGCAATCATTCTGTCAACAAAAAAATGGCAGCAGTATTTACTAGGCAGGAAATTTGTGATCAGAACTGATCATCAGAGTCTCAAATACCTATTGGAACAAAGGATTCATACAGGTATTCAAAACAAATGGCTTGCAAAATTACATGGGTATGATTATAGGGTGGAATATAAGCCAGACAGGTTGAATAAGGCTGCAGATGGCCTATCTAGACTGCAGGATAATGAAGATGAGGTTCCTGCTCAAGATGAGGTTCCTGCTCCTATGGCTGAGGTTTCAGCACTTACTACTCTTACCAGTGATTGGTTAGAGGAGGTTAAACACATGTGTTCTATAGATGCTTATTTTAGGCAACTAGATGACAGGTTGCTGCATGGGCAATTGGATGCTGGGAACTATGTTAAAAAAGGTGGGCTCTACTTCTACAAAGGTAAACTGTTGATTAGTCCTCAAGTTCAACACATCAAGTCTTCCTTATTAAAAGAGCATCATGATAGTCCAACAGCTGGGCATTCTGGAATCACCAGAACCCTACAGAGACTTAGGAGGGCTTGCTATTGGGAAGGTATGAAGAGGGATGTCCAGACTTATGTTCAAAATTGTGATATCCGCCAAAGATCAAAAGGGGAAAACATAGCTTCCCCAGGTCTCTTACAACCCTTACCTGTTCCTGATTACATCTGGGAGGATCTTTCAATGGATTTCATCACTCAACTACCCAAAAGTGGGGATAAAAGTGTTATTTTTGTGGTGGTTGACAGACTGTCTAAGTATGCTCATTTTTTCTCATTATCACATCCTTATAATGCTCCCTCAGTTGGAGGTATTCTTTGAAGGAGTGTTTAAACTGCATGGCATGCCCAAGTCCATCGTAAGTGATAGAGATCCTTTGTTTACAAGCCTCTTTTGGAAAGAATTGTTTAAACTACAAGGCAGTCAATTGAAGTTCAGTTCAACATATCATCCCCAGACTGATGGCCAAACAGAGGTCATTAACAAAAATTTAGAGGGTTATCTGCGTTGTTTTTGCTGCCACAAGCCTAAAGAATGGAGTAAATGGTTGCCTTTAGCTGAATATTGGTATAATACCACCTGGAAAGTATCTACAAATACCACTCCTTTTGCAACTGTATATGGTAGGCAGCCTCCTTCTTTGCTCACCTATATCCCTAACAGCTGCAAGGTTGAAGCAGTGGATGGGGTTCTTTTTTCCAGAGATATAGCCCTCCAGTTTTTGAAGGACAGCTTGAAGAAATCAGTGGTACAAATGAAGAAATTTGCAGATAGACACAGGAGCAACAGGAGCTTTACAATAGGTGATTGGGTTTATCTTAAACTCCAGCCTTATAGGCAAGTTAGTGTCTCTTCATGCAAACCTCACAAACTATCTCCCAAGTATTATGGTCCATATCAGATTTTGGAGAGGATAGGTGAGGTAGCTTACAAGTTGGAACTTCCTACTCATGCCAAAATCCACCATGTTTTTCATGTTTCCCAGTTAAAGAGGAGGGTAGGTACTGATATCATTTTACAAAGTGACCTGCCTAGTTATGTGGAAGAAATAATTGATGAACCTGAAGCTATATTGGATAAAAGGACAGTCATTAAAAAGAATCATTTGGTCTCTGAGGTTCTTATTAAGTGGAGGCAAAGGCCTTCGATAGATTCAACTTGGGAATCATACTGGGACTTGGTGAAGAGGTTTCCCACTTTTGACCTTGAGGCAAGGTCAAATTTAAGTGGGGGGAATTGTCAGGAGCCAACACTAAGACAACTGGAGTTGAGGTTGGAAGCTGGGAAAGAACTGGTGCACTGTTGGACTGATACACAAGAACAGGACTGATATGTAATTATTGTGGGGCTAGCGTGCAAATTCTCATAGTTCAAGGGCTATAATAAATGTTTGACTGTTGTTAGAGTTCTGTTAGAGAACTTAACTGTCTGCACGTGTACAGTTAAGACAGTTAAGTTCTGTTATTACTGTTGCAATTGTGTGCACGTGCACAGTCTATTAGAGTGAGAAGAATTGTATAAATAGGGGTTGTAATAATTGAGATTCGGGGGTTGAATAAGAAATCTCTTCTTCTCAGTTCTCTACAATATTCTTGTTCAATTCTTTCTCTCTTTTCCTCTCAAATCTCTGTCTCTTCTTCTTCAAGTTGAATTTAGCTGAAATCAATGGCCACAAAGGGGAATCGAGGTCTCCGATCCTCACAAACAGCCTCCGCCTCGACGCCGAGGCTCGAGATTCCATGGTGGCCACCGCTTCGGAGGAGGAGGTCGCCGGCGATCCCAAGGCTTGGAAGTGGAGGATTCGGAAGTGGATCTGTGATCTGATGGAGAGGGATCTGACTTGGTTCATTACATCGATCCTTTTCTTCTTCTAATCTGTTGTTATTATTTTTGGGGAGCTTTGATTTTGAGCCCGACGGCTATAATGGCTGAAGGAGAGAGATGCACGGGAGCTATGAGTTAAGTTTAAATCTTCACGGGACTTTAAGTCCCGTGAAGTTTAGCAACTTAACAGAATAGTTGTTAAACTTCACGGGACTTGAAGTCCCGTGAAGTTTCGGAACTTTTTTTATAAAAACCGACCTGGTTTCAGCGCTGAGGCTGAAACTAGGTCGGTTTTTACAAATAATTTTGAAAGGGGTTGTTTTTTGAAAATAAAATTACAAATAGGACGGTTTTGAAAATTTGTCCTTCAACTGGGAATCACAGTTTCTGTATAGCCTGATAACAACGGGGATGACGGCAACTGTCAAGCTAACTTGATGCCAAGCTTGACAACTCGTCCTTGCCGAGTTCTTGCTGCGGATATTTGGAACGGAAGGGAATGGGATCGTAAGCGATCAGAACAAATGCGTTAGTAACACGGGAATGTTCGCGTCGTCCTTCTTAATCATCATCATTATATTTCTATACCCATACGTGCACGTTACCGCGCGGCACCTAAATGCTCTACCGCACGAGCAGCCTCCTCCCAGATGCTAGTAATCGGCGAACCCTAAACTAGGGATTAATACGACATGGAAGTGAAATGCTTGTCGAGGCGCAACCCTGCGACGATAACATGAGAGCACCTTTATCTGTACTGTATTGTTAATTTAGGAATGGATTTCTACCCCGTTTGGAAAACCTTTTAGGTTGCGTTTGTGAGCTAAGATATGGATTTGAAAGGTTGATTTTAAATCCAGGGCCCAAATCTAAGTTTCCAAACACGGCCTTATAGAGTTTATTGACAGATTGCTCGCTAGTTCAATCCGGGCGCATTAAAGCCGAACACACCTGTTTAAATCCAATCCTGTCATCATCATCACGATACGTATTTCTCTCTCTAGTCAGAAACTTTGAAGTATCGTTTCCTTCTGTCTTTTCCAAAAAAAATACAGATTGAGGTTGCTCTTAAAGACGAGCATACGGCCATCCCAGCTAATTTTTGGGGTTACGAATGGGATTAGCTTTGCTTGTACGAGCGCATTGAGTCCTTTACTTTTGCTCTCGTTTCATCAATGCCTCTATCAATCGACCGATCAATCAATCTATTATCTTGGGGGTTTTTTTTCAAAATTTTAATATCTTACAGCTTGTCCAACTAATGACATTCGAAGTCGCTTGAATTAATGAAGGAAGAGACCCTGATTTGATCACATTGGGTTTATCTTTTTTGTGCCCGTGGAATTCGAAATCGTGGCACCTGGTGAGATCAACTCAAAGGGGGCCACACGCCTAATATTTAATTTAAGCGGGAAAATGTGGAAAGAAAAGAAAACTGCTCGTACCTTATCGTCCACGGATGCCAATATCTTTTGGGATAAATCTTTTGAGGAAACAAAAAACTTCTTTTCCCGTTCATCATTTTTTTTTAGAAAGAATAACAATGGGGAAATCTTGATCTGATTGTGATATCGGCTTGTGAAACTAACAACATCATATCACGAAGAGTCGAGATTGCAATGAGTCACCAAATTAATCATTTATCGCCCCCCATGAATATTTAGGCCCTGTGTCAAACTTTCCACTGCTAGCGACTAATTAAGCTCCGCGTGGCAACTCATGTATGATTGAAGAGGGGAAAATAATCGATCCGCTCGACGACATTGCACCTGCAACGACTGCAACGCAAGTATGAATTCATCAAAAAGGCGCATCGCGTCTTTTAGCGGCTCAATTATTCCTCCGAGGTGTGTGACCAGAGAGCTTTGCACAAAATAATTTTAATAGCCGAACTCCATCAATTTTAGGTGTATTTAAACAATTAAGTAATATAGACTTTACAAAGTTGGCACGCTCTATCACGGTAACTCCTCAAGGAACAATGGCCTACATTTCGATGGCAGAATTGTAAATATAGACAAATTTAATACACATCATTAATGTGAAAATGGTAAAATTGGAACAATTCACTACATTAATGGTGGCTGGCAACATTGGAAACCAAAAATACAACACGTGGAACAATTCACTACATTAATGGTGGCTGGCAACATTAATGCTTCTTTGTTGAGTTCTCCATTTCCCCATTTCTCTCTCTAACTCACTTCCTGCTCTCTGTAACTCACTTTCATCTTCTATCAAGCTTTGATCTTCCATCTTCGCATGAAGAACACAACAACAATTCATTAAAAATCATCCTAACCATCCAAGCTTTCGCTGGAGTGAATCTTTATGGACAAATTTTCAAAACCAACCGTTTTAGGAATTTAATTGCAAAAAACGACCGCTTTCGATAATAATT
>NC_033796.1:960290-973060 GCF_001876935.1 Asparagus officinalis
TTAACTACATGGAGATACATATTGAGCATATCGAGATATGCAGCCTTCTGATTGTGTAATATTTCATGGAAGGCGACACAGTCAGTTCATCATGGAGGTAACTACATATTTCTTACAACTGTAAATGTATAAACACCTCTTTTTGCTGAGCAAAAATCATATAGATATTATTTTACAACATTTGGCATATAAACAAGTTAGATATTATTTTACGACATTTGGCGTATAAACAAGTTAATATGAATGTAAAGAAAACACATCATCTTCCAATTGTATGTTGTTGAATACTGCTGAAAGTGTATATTATTTGAAACATCTTTTTCCTTTTCTAGGAAATGCTCACAATTCATGTCCTCGGATTAACTATTTTCTTTAACTTTGGCCTTTCCTTACTGCAGGATAGAAGATTGAATAATAGAGGAAAAGGAATATCGGCGCGATCAATAAGTGGATCTTATTAAAGTGGATATTCTTGTTTTGACTAAAGAATATACTGGAGACAAGAGCATAGTATTTCCTGGATATATGTACTCCTGATGAGTGGGAAGCCAAAAACTGCGGTCATCTACTGGAGTTTATGTTTTTGAGGTATGAAGTTCCCGTAGATCCTTTTTCTTCTGAGAATGATCGATGATACCAGCAGAAATAAACTTCGGTGGATATCTACACTATGCAGGTGTTCGGTTCATTGTATTACTACTGATTTTTGCAGTATTTGGGCCGTTTCCTTACTGCTGCTACTTAAGTAACATGCAGGCCTAACACAAGCCGAAGACTCTTGTGACTAATACAATATCCATGAGAATTCTCAGGACTCTTTTAACGTACGGTTAGATGTTAGGCAAGAAATAGGGACTGTGGTGCTGCATTCTTTGGTTGGGTTAGTGAGGAGCACAGGCTCCAATTTTCACCGCCCTTGTCAAAAGCATCTCCTTTCTTTCCTTTACTCTGTCGAGTGATATATATTCTCCCTTGTTTTTCCTGAACTGAGGACAAATGCAAGTGTTGCCCTCTCAATAACAGCTAGAAAGGTCCCTAGTTATATATTGAATCCTAACCACATGCTCTTGGTCTGTAAATGTTGGAAGTTGTCTACAATCTTTTCCTACATCTTTCGGTAGGCATGCCAAAGACAAGTCGTTAGGTTGTTGTTAGTTGATGCGTGTGACTTTTATTGCCGTCCTCACGATGTTGTTGATCCAATAACTCAAATCCTGGCATGGAACGCGGATCCTCCAGCAGCCCATAGTTAACCACGGATCCGTCGCACTTCAAATTATGTGCTAATGATTGGATAATGCTTCCTTCTTTGCTAACTTTGTCAAAACAATCGCTCATGCCTGTAGGTAAAGATTAAGAGCGTCATCCCACTCGTCTGCGTGCGAAATTGTTGTAGGTAAATTAAGATTGTAAGAGGCATAAGTTGTGCAGAATTCCTTTTTAAACTAAATCGTCACTTTCTGTATGTATACACGTAAATCACAAGGCATGTTTATTTGTGCAAATTATAGAGGCAAACTATGAAGGGGAAAAGGACCTCTTAATTAGTCTTAAGCCATTTTGCCCTGTCCTCTTCCCAAACCTACCACAGCATGTGATTGCCAGACCATAAAGAGAGAGCACTACGGCCTGCAAAGGGTCACCAGACCAAAGAACTATAAGTTAACTATTAAGGGTTTATTCCTAATAAAGAAACCAATGCAAGCCTAATAAAGAAACTACACTGGGACTGAACCGACACAGGATTATAAGCGAAAAATCCATCTATATCGATCTGGTGTCATGTTCTTTCCGCCTCCCCCCTCTCCTCTGCATCCTTTTCGTGCGAACGGTTTTTTTAGATGATGCCTATAATGGGCTCAAAGGCAAATAATCTTTCCCACCTTGCCGTCTTGCTTGAGGCTCATGAAATTAACCGGGAGACTTAGTTTTTCAAACCATTTTTTAGTTATTGAATTAGCACTATATGTGTAGAAGAATTGGAAAAAGCAGTTTTTTGGTCATAAGTCGACTCATGCACAGGCATAAGTCGACTTATGGTAAGTCGACTTATGTTGGTGCATGAGTCGACTTACGTTCTGCTCTGGATTGTTGGTTTTTTGCTCTGCCAAGTCGACTTATCAGGTCTGATAAGTCGACTTATGATCTCTTCTCCAGTTGCTGTTTTTCGCTCTGCCAAGTCGACTTATGCAGACTGATAAGTCGACTTATGACGGGTTTTTTGGAAAGTTCAGGTTCCTATTTGCAGTCTGTTTGGGTTTCTGTTTTGGTATAAATACCAATACGATTTGAGGGTTTTGTGTGGAGAGTTTTGGGGTTTTGGAGCACAGAAAAAGAGAGATCTTTCTGAGCTATTTGTTAGGGTTATTGGTTGAGAGATTGAGAGATTTGTTGGTGAGATTAGTTGGTTCGTTTGAGCGATTTGTAATCTCAATTTGTACTCTCCTTCTCTATTAGTGAAAACCCACCCCCTTCTTGCCCCGTGGACGTAGGCAATTTGCCGAACCACGTAAAACCTTGGTGTTTGTGTTTTGTTTGGTCTTTCTCTCGGCGTTCGTTGGTTTGGTTTCTCAAAGCATCAGTCGCAACAAGTGGTATCAGAGCACGGGCAACGCTTGGGCTATTTGGAGGAGTAGATCGCTTAGGAAGTTCATCTAGGGCTTCGTTTGGTGATAAAGGTGGGATCTTTTTTTGTAAAAATCTCGTCTTTTTCAGTTTGGATCTATTTCTCGTTTGTTTCCGCATTGGTTTGGTGGTGCCTTGAGGATTATGGCCGAGAAAGAAGGAGTTGTGGGCAGTACTTCCGGCGTGAAGACCGTCCAAAGCTTGAATATCCACTCAATGAAGATTGATGTGGAAAAGTTCAATGGCACAAACAATTTTGGACTTTGGCGATGCGAAGTCATGGATGCGCTCAACGCGCAAAATTTGGAAGATACGTTGGAGTTGGACGGGAAACCGGACAACATTGATGAGAAGGTTTGGAAAAAGATGAATCGAACGGCGTGTGGTGTGATTAGGTCTTGTCTCACTCAAGATCTAAAGTATGATGTGATCAATGAGACTTCTGCAAAGAAGATTTGGGAGATCCTTGAGAGCAAGTATTTGACCAAGAGTGTGGAGAATCGCTTGCATTTGAAGAGGAGGCTTTACCGCTTCCAGTTGAAGAAAGGAACCTCCATTGGTGATCACATGAACCACTACACGAAGCTTCTTGCGGATTTGGCGAATGTGGATGTTAAGATTGAAGATGAGGACAAGGCGTTGTTGCTATTGAGTTCCTTGCCTGACGAGGAATATGAGACCTTCGTTCTTACTCTTATTAATGGGAAGGCATCTCTTTCGTATAGTGAGGTCACCGCTGCACTTGTGAATTATCAGCTTCGAAAGAAGGATAAGGAGACTTCGTTTGAGCCGGTAGCGGGGGCGTTGGTCGCAAGAGCAAAGGGTCCAAACCGTAGTGGGAGGTCGCAGTCTAGAGGGGCACATCTTGGAGTTCGTAAGAATCAATGTGCCTTTTGCAAAGAAGATGGACATTGGAAAGCCGATTGCCCAAAGTTAGTTGATCGAGCCGGGAAGAATAAGGGAAAAGCTATTCAAGCTTCAGAGGCGAATGTTGTCAAGGCTAGTGGCAACGATTCAGATTCGGATTCTTCGGGCTACTCGTTATCTGCACTGCCGTCAGTTTGTGTTGCCTACTCTACAGAGTGGATATTGGATTCGGGTGCTACATACCACATTTGCCCTAGGAGGGATTGGTTCTCCAGCTTTCAGGAGTTGGAAAGAGGGGATTTCGTGCTCATGGGGAATGATCACAAATGCTCTATTGGTGGTATTGGTACTGTTCGGATCAGGATGAGTGACGGGGTGATTCGGGAGTTGGTTGGAGTGAGGTTCGTTCCTCAGTTGAAGAAGAACATCATTTCACTTGGAGCTTTGGAGGCAGCTGGCTATAGGGTGACCTTGGCGGATGCACGCTTGAAGGTTACATTTGGGTCCATGATTGTGATGAAGGGCGTCAGAAGAAGAAATTTGTATTATTTGCACGGAAGCACGGTGATTGATAGGGAAATGACGACTTCATCAGATTCGGCTAGACTGTGGCATTGTTTGGTGCTGGGGTATATGATTGGTAATACCGTGCATTGGTTGTTGAGGAGTGCTATGACCTGCAGATTGAAGTCCTGTGAGCACATTAGGATGAGCGAGACCGTGGTGGAGTTTGGCACTTCTATCCATCGAGCGAGGGGTCTTTTTGGAGGTGTTCAGTCAGGCATTTGGGGGCCTTCCAAGGAGGCATCATTGGGAGGTAATCGTATCTTGGTTTCCACAGTTGGTGATTGTTCTAGGCATTATTGGGTCGCGACCAGTTCCCGTTGGTGTAAAGTCCTAGAAGTCAACAACAATTGGAAGAAGTGTATTGGCAGAAAGGTAACTCATTGTTTCAGCTTTGGTAGGGGTCCTTTCTTGCGTTGGTGCCGAGCTCACGGCAATAGGAGACACTTCATTGGTGTGGAGACTTTGGGGCGACGAGATGAGATGACAGTTTCGATGGGTCGTTCCTTTCTGGAGGAGGATCGGCGTTTGATGTCGAGCATTGGCATTGGTGTGCGGGCTTCGACATATTTGGGTCATCTTATGCATAGGTCGCCGACTGCTGCTTTAGGAGTTATTAGATCTGGTGGAGCTGCTTCAGATTTTGGGTCGCGTCGGATATTTGGATACCCAGCATTTGGTCACATCGTGGATGTGAGATTGGATCCGATTGCGCGTTTGGGGTTCGGAGGCTCAGTTGATTATCGTTTGGGAGCTTCTGATTTTGTTCTGAGCAGGTATGTCACTTTTGACTCTCGGCAGGTGGAGAGTGTTGATCAGGTCATTTGGATATCGCAGCAGGTGGAGAGTGATGCTACTCCACGTTGGGTGGAGATTACTCCACATACTCCAGATCATACTGCGTCATTTGGGATTCCAGCTAAGGTGACACAGGTTGGAGATCATTTGGTTTTGGATGCAGATGATGGATTGGTTTTGGATTCAGTTGCAGCTGGTAGATATAGTTTGGATATGGCCATTGGTTTACCTCAGGTGGAGGTGTTTGATTTGTCTCAATTTGGGGTCATTGGGAATACTATCAGTTGCAGATCGTTTGGTGATATTGGAGAAGAGTTGCAGACTTTTCTATTTGATTGAGGGCCTTTGGAGGCCGTTTGGGTGAACTACGTGAAGGCTTGATTCCTTGGGCAAAGGATACGTAGGCAGTCATTTTGATGCAGCCGATTTGGTGAGCGACATCGACATTTGGGGTGAGTGTTCACACTCTCATTTGGGTCTCAGCATGTGAGGCATTTGTTTGGTTGGTGTCGGCTCAGTTTTGGGAAAACTTCGCCGAGGTGGAGAATTGTGGAGAAGAATTGGAAAAAGCAGATTTTTGGTCATAAGTCGACTCATGCACAGGCATAAGTCGACTTATGGTAAGTCGACTTATGTTGGTGCATGAGTCGACTTACGTTCTGCTCTGGATTGTTGGTTTTTTGCTCTGCCAAGTCGACTTATCAGGTCTGATAAGTCGACTTATGATCTCTTCTCCAGTTGCTGTTTTTCGCTCTGCCAAGTCGACTTATGCAGACTGATAAGTCGACTTATGACGGGTTTTTTGGAAAGTTCAGGTTCCTATTTGCAGTCTGTTTGGGTTTCTGTTTTGGTATAAATACCAATACGATTTGAGGGTTTTGTGAGGAGAGTTTTGGGGTTTTGGAGCACAGAAAAAGAGAGATCTTTCTGAGCTATTTGTTAGGGTTATTGGTTGAGAGATTGAGAGATTTGTTGGTGAGATTAGTTGGTTCGTTTGAGCGATTTGTAATCTCAATTTGTACTCTCCTTCTCTATTAGTGAAAACCCACCCCCTTCTTGCCCCGTGGACGTAGGCAATTTGCCGAACCACGTAAAACCTTGGTGTTTGTGTTTTGTTTGGTCTTTCTCTCGGCGTTCGTTGGTTTGGTTTCTCAAAGCATCAGTCGCAACACTATATGAACCTCTTCAGTACTTCTTTCACCTGTATCTTCATGAGAGAGAGGAGGAGAAGCCAAACATATATATTAGAAGGTAGTGAGGTGGCCGCCACCCTTGCCTATTCCCAACAATTTGGCAAGCTGACCCATATCAATCGACACATTCATATCTCATGCCAACCAGTGTTAACTCCCTCTCTCTCCCTCCCTCTTAGGGCCACATCTTTGTATGACGCATAACTTAAGCAAGGGCCCTTTGCTGGTCATTCCGTAACTAACCAATCAAGTTGCGGGTGTGGTGTGTGTGGGCGAGGGGGGGTGGGGCGAGCTACCCATCAACTAGGGGTTACCCTAGTGTCCCCAAGAATTACATTTTTGTGAGGTGGAATTGGTTGAACCATCAAATCAGCCGGCCCTTAAGGTTGTATACTATCTCAAGGACCATGAGCAGATGAAAGTCATGTGATATTCATCTCAATGAGAAGAAGCTGTAGCGTTACTAGATACGAGCTCTATATATATATGTGTGTGTGTGTGCATTAATTTCAATGTGAGAGAAAGGCGTTTGAGGGTGAAAGTTGAAATGAAGAAGCGATTATTAGTAGTAATAAGGCGTGAGCCATTTGCTAGAGAGCAATGCATGAGGAGGAGGAGAGTGATGAGGTATGCCGAGTGCCAAAAGAACCATGCAGCAAGAGTTGGAGGGTATGCTCTTGACGGATGTAGGGAGTTCATGGCTGACGGGGAGGAGGGCACGAGCGCTGCGATGCTCCACAGGAACTTCCATCGTAGGGTTCAAGAATACGAGTCTATGTGCGAGTGTGCAGTGACGCAGAATTGGTAATATGTTGTGTTTGTATACGAAATTTCTAGAGGAGACAATTCTTGTGTAGCTAAAGGCCATGGCAGAGTTCTTTTTCCTTGGATTTTGTTAGGTGGAATGAGAAATTTCTATTAAAGAGGTATATGTTGACCTCGAATTAATAACCTTTTCTTAGCCTAGATGCCGTAAGAAAGCGGTTTTGTGCTTTTGAATGTAGCTTAACATGGTGATCCATAGGAAATTCTATGCTATATGTAAACAACGTTTGCTAAAGGAGTGAAGATTTGAACGATTGTATCAATGGTTCTCAATGTGGCCTGGTCCAAGGAGTATGTAATCAATGTTCAATGCCATTCCTTGTTGAAGAGGAGCTTAATTGGGAGCCTTAAAGCAGTTTACTAGGTAAAACCAGGATTATTTACATGAGTCAACAGCTTGTTGAAATTAAGAGGGATGAAATTTGTTTTCAACAGAGTAAGACTATATACATTCTCCCCGTATTCATTCAAAATTAGGATTCATGAGGTTGCACGGGTCTCTTCTTATTTGTAACTTAATCCAAATTATGTATACGAAATTAGGAATTGTTAGAAGATTTCAACGAGTGCAAAAAGAATAACATCCTACTTTCATTTCCATTTTCGTTTATTAGATGCATTGATGGTGTACAGAGAGCCGCCTGCCTCCTGACCAAAATTTTCGGCAATGAAAGCTCGAATCTCCTCGCACCTTATGTTTAAAATTTGTGCGGCCTCTGCTGCTTTTGTAAAGGTTGATATTTTCAAAGGTACATATCATTGCCATGCACACATGTAAACAGACTTGTATCTTTAGTAATCAAACCATTAGTGATGCTAAGCAAATGCTCAGGGCTACTACAACAAGACTAAGAGAGAGCTACAGGTTTTCCCCCCCTTTGGTGGATATCTTCAAGTTTTTTTGGCCACTGAAATTAATAACTATGCGTTTATAGCTTTATGGATGTTTTTAGTATGAAACTGTAACAGTTAATGTTAGAACATTGTAATAAGAAAAGCTAATGGTGAAAAGGTTATATATTGAGAGTGTAATTGTGTAAAGGCGTTAACGGGTTGAAACCCTTAATTTTAGAGACCTAGACTAGAGGAATAAAGATATTTCTTATCATAGATTTTTTTTTTTTTTTTCTATTTTCAGATTTCGATGAGAACTATTAGAAATTTTTTTCTTTAACTCTTACCAATATTCCACAACCTCTAATGCTCTGGACTCTCTCTAGGTACTTAATTTTCCAAGAGTCTAAATTGCTTTGTACACACTTAATGTATTACCTCTGCTTTTTTTTCCCCACCAAAAAAAAATATATATAAATAAAAATAAAAAAAATATTAACCAACGTTTTGGGAGAGAATAAAGAAGAAAACGATAGAGGAAGGGGGCCTCCAACTTTCGGCATACATCGATCAAGTTAAAAGATAAGATCCATATCGACGGTGGGATCACTAGCACAAAATTCACACCCCAATCTTCATCATTTCGTTGGAATCATTTTAGGCCCAAATGGAAATGGGCATGATAGTAACCAATCAATAGGGACGAGCATCAATCACTGAGGAGAAAAGCATGATCAAGTGCACCACTAATGCATGCGTTTGCTGCTGGAGGATGTTGCTTAACTAGTTGTGCTTGGCTTATATTTATGTATTATTATTGATCAAAGATTGACTTGATATTCCACCCTTTATGGGCTGTTTGGCTAATAACTGAAAGCGATTTGAAAGTGTGAAAGTCATTGTTTTTACATGCGAGAAACTGCATCCACGTCAGCATGCAAGTGAAATATAACATTTGTTTACAAAACCAAGTTGTTATTAAAAGTAGAAAAGTAAAGATGAAGTGTAAATATCATTTTATTTACTTAATATTATAAAAACATATTATATTTTAATGGTCTTTTGGAAGCTACAAGTAGATGAATTGAATGTGAGTATTATTCGTTAGATAAAATTACTCCTTTATGCGCTTAAGAAAAATAAATTATATGTAAAATTATCTTTATCTTACCATCCAGTACTTGTCTAATGGTTATAACCTTTTTACATTTTTTTTTTGTGTGTAGCAATTGTAGTAATTTGAGGGCAAAAGAGCAAATAGTAAGAATTCAAGGGAATAATATATAGAAAGGTCTAAAACTAAAGTCAACTTGGAAAGCTCCGTACGCACTCTCTATAGAAGAAAAAAAAATCATCGGGCGCTGTTTGTGTTTTGAAAACTTGAAGAGATTTAATTAAAAATTATTTTCTAATTGATTAAAGTGGTCCCAACTTTACTTTCATATGACATCAGCATTTTTCTAGGGAAGTAGAATACGCATTAAATCCTATGTGTTTTACATTTATATGTACTTTCAATAAAACAAACACCTAAAGTGGTAAACAAACACCCCTCAAGCAACGTAATTGGCACGTGAAAGGTGCAGAGAGCAAAAACATCACAGAAGGACCAACTAAGCTCTAGAAAAAAACTTAAGCCACACCTCAAATTGAACAATTTCCCACTGGAATAGCCAAGTATCTTTCGAAAAAAATTCAGTAAACTAGATTTCCCAATGTATTTGGTCCTAGTTTAGCAAAGTAATCTTTTGTTTCAAAGATTTTGAAAACTCTATTATTGTAAGACTATCAACAATGGTTTTGTTTTTCAACACCCTACTTTTTACTTTTTAACACTCCACATCATCTTCTCTCTCTTCCACCTAATAATTCAACACCCACTCAACTTTTACACTCTACAATGGTTTTGTTTAATAAAATTCAACACCCTACCCCACCACTTTTATTTCATATTCTTATTTTCTCAAAAATCCCACCACCCAATAGCATGAAGACATGCGTCCAATCTACTCTCTCTCTCCTGTGTGTGGTCCTCTCCCACTCCTTATTCAACATGTTGAATTAATTCAACACAAATTAATCCAAATGTGATTCAACACCCTCTTCAACAACTCCATTAAACCAATTCAACAGTTGAATTCTTTTTTCAACACCTCCATTGTAAATAGTCTAAAAGAAACATAGAATAGTTCTGATAAAAAGAGGTTGAAGTTTCTATTTACCAATAATACTTTCATTATTACACTTCACATCAAATTAGGAACTAACGAGAATGATAGCTACCGGGGGAGGTAGCTGTAGCACCTTTTTCGAGCTTTAAACTAAATTATCCCGTCCATTAGTAGAAGGATTAAACTAAATTATCCAGTCCATTCCACCCCAAATAAAGACTTGCGTTGCGCCAACAAAATTTGAAAATATTTCCCAGCCTCTTCGCTCAAATCCCAAAGAAAATATAGCATCAGCATCAGCAGCATGCTAAACAACAATATTTGACCATCTGCCCACAAAACAAGCGATCACGGAAAGAAAGGGACAAGGAAAGCAAAGCAGATCTCAGTTTTTTATTTTAATCAACTCTTTAAGCTGACATCATTTGACCATGACTTCCCTAATCGAGCGCTTACTTAAAATATTCAATTACCCCTTTTGGGCAAACTGCTAGGGCTGCTGAGGGGATTAAACACACGGAGAAATATGATAAACAATTAGTACATGATTGGGTAGGATATATAAAGTTAAATAATCAAACTTAATTCCTTCGGCTATTTTGAAAGGTGAGTAAAAAAGTGGTAACAACAATTGGTTGGTCGTCCAGGATGACCCTCCAAGGAGGGTAAGCAGCGGCCCATAAATATATCACAATAAATAGTGCTCGCTGGCGTCGCCTCCCCTCTTAACTCAGCATCCCAATGGATCCTATTAACTCAGCATCAAGAGCCCAATAAAAGTTGACTTCAGCACTCTTTGTTTAACCTACCTCTCTCCCTCGGAGACCCAATTTCAAGCACGAAGATAACTAGTATCCCCAACGGCCTTGATCTTTGAACTTTGATAGAAATGCTCTGCGCGATCACATCAATCCCAAAGATAAAATTCAGCTATAGAAAATGACCGAGCCTCTACACGGGTCACATGATTCACTGCAAATTATTCAAAGCTTCGCTAATATCAACGAACACAAGAAAACAAATACGGCTGCCTTTAGTCAGAATATGCTAACCCCATTATCAACAAGGCATTTACCCTTCAAATTGGGTAACCACACACTTGAAAGATGATGAAGATAATGTTTGGCTTATACAACAGAACTTAGGATAACATAGAAAGCGGCTGGAGAGAAAAAAAAAAAAAAAAAAAAAAAAAAAAAAAGGGGGGGCAAAAAAGCTGGAAAAAAAAAAAAAAAAAAAAAAAAAGAAAAATAAAGGGTGTGCTAAAGAAGTGATGAGGGATAATATTAAGCTAACAAGAGGTCCAAGCCACCACATTATAGCATAATATACAGTAACAGCCAAGATCCCCATAGTTTGTTTAGAGGCACATTGAATAATAATCTAATCCTCATCTCTACATAATAATTAAGAGGAGAATAAGAAACAAGATATCATAGTCAATCCCAAATAGGCCCACTACAACAGTCATAATCAACCCCTTCCTATTGAGGAAGGTAGCAAGAACCTCAAATCTCTTAAATATTCCAATGAAGCCAATCATTCATCACTAAGAGTATCAAACTCTGTAAGCAAACCGCACTATCACACTACACAAGGAGACGAGACTAAAAAAAATAGTAGGGTTTGAAAACAAATTCCTGTGGAATTAAAGATTATTAGTCCCATGATAGCTAGGTTAAATTAAAAACCATAGTCTGGTTAATGCTCGAAAGCAAAGGCTAAAAAACACACTTTTACTACCGTGCATGCATGTTTGTTACATTGAACTAGTGCTACACTAGTTAGATGAACTTCACTCTAGCATTTACGCCTAGAAGAACGAACCTTTCACCAAAATCACTGAATTCACTAAGACTACTTACAGTCGAAAAACTCAAGACAGAAAAGTGCACGAAACATCCTTAAAATTAGCTCACATACAACTTCAGTTTGAAGCCAAGATCAAATGTGTAGAAACGAAACGTAAAACTCCCCAAAAGGCTTAAATCACAAGCAAAAGAATCCAGTACTTCAAATCCTAGAATGGGGTGAACAAAACTCGCCCAAAGACGCAACTATAATCCACTCATTTTTCAGCTCCACATTCATACCATTGTAATTAAAATCCTACATCCCAGGTGTAGGCAACCGCCTCCAATTCTAAACCAGCTGCATTCATCTACAAAACGAACCAAATCGGCTTATCTAAAACTAAACTAATGAAGACATGTGCGCGCATGATAATAGTAGTAGTGATCATAACCAACGAAAAATTTGAATGTGTTTCCAGCTATCATTCATAAGTACGCAACCGACAACAATTACTCTCAATAAATACCCAGAGCAACAATACATGTTATACTCTCTTCGGTTCTGAATATCAAACAAACATCATCAACAACAAACAAACAAAAAAACACAAATAGTCCTCTTGAGAAGGGTTGATCAGGCCTCTAGAATGGCTTTCCCCTAAATCACTAAGAAAAAGATAATTAGGAGCAAGAAGAAGAAACCTTAATAGCTCTCGAAAGGATATACAGAAAACCCCCATTCTGCTCAAGGATCTTAACCCCCCGAGAGTAATATACCATCACGTTCATTCAGTACCCCAACGAGTAGGCACTAGCAACATAAAATTATACGAGACCAAACTTCATCGATAACATTAACCGCATAGTTAACACATGATGCTATCATCTAATCCCTAATTCATCTGTTGGGTATCATCAAACTACTATCCCCTCACCAAAATCTTCCACCTTCTACAAACTCGAGCGAGTGAGCGACGACAACGCATGTTAACATGAACCCTAACTAATCGACCAATTAACAAACAACAACAACATGATCAAGATTGAAGATCGCAAAGCATCACCTCGAATTCTCAGCGTCAGGACGAGGAAGAAGCGGA
>NC_033796.1:973883-974230 GCF_001876935.1 Asparagus officinalis
ACACGTTTTAAGGAGGAAGAGGGAGGATTAGGGCTGGGGTTTAAGGGAGGTGGCAGTCATTAATAAGGGGAGTAATTAGTCATTACAGTGGTTGGTGAGAAAAAGATACTACCATTAAAAAAAGAGAGTTTTGGAGGCTTCCCACACGAGAAAGAATCAAATCAAATATATAATAAAGAGAATCCTATTAAAGATCACATATATAGGAAAGAAATAATTTAATATGCGACTAGCAGTAATCAATGCAAAATATTGGAGCCCCCCGTCGATACACAGGATTCAGTATTACTATTTTACTACAACATATTTTGGAGACTTTATCGTATAGTAATTTTATGATTTCACAA
>NC_033796.1:974246-1018778 GCF_001876935.1 Asparagus officinalis
CATGAATATTATTTATTTAAGGACAAATTTTGAAAATCAACCCATTTCTAAACTTATCCATAAAAAAACGATTTTTTAAAACTGGCTGAAACTAGGACGTTTTTTGGTGAAAAAAATATCAAACTTCAAGCGACTTCAAGTCCCGTGAAGTTTTTAACATAACAAAACTTCACGGGACTTGAAGAACCATGAAGTTCGGTATTTTTCTTTTCACCAAAAACGATAGCTTCAAACAAGTCGTTTTTTACAATTATTTTTGAAAATTAGTTGCTTTTCAAAATTTGTATTTTATTTAAAGAAGATGGTTTAAGAATAATAAATATGTATTTCATCCTGATAATCGGTTGTAACTGTCTCAGTAGAAAAAAAAATGTAGGATGTAGCACAGTGATAATTCAACTACTTTTATTTCCGAGATACCAGAGAGTAGGCCCGGTAGGGTATTTCAAAATAAAGGTGTAGTTGGCCTATATTGCAGTTAGTATTATTATATTATTAGTAAATATTATAGAATATGGTTTATTATAATAATTAGTTTCCACGTCAACAAAAAAAAATGGAGTAATAACAAGCCTGCTTAAAAAAGAGGATGCATTTAATGAATAATGCAATCATTTATACAAAGAAACAACAAGAAGCTAAAATAAAATTAAGCTATACCTGCTATGTATGGATATAAACGATAAAGAAAGGAAGAAAGTAGATAGAAAATCCAAACGAGGGACTCTTTTAAAGTTTCCTAAAATGGAAGCACAGAAGAGGTGAGAGAGTAAGAAAGGAAAGGGAAAGATGGCAGCTAGGCTCATTGAAGCCTGCTAGAATCCTTGGTAAGCTGACAATTTCAGCTTGAAGGATTTCCAACTTAAAATACAAAAAACTTGAGGAACTGATGATTTTCATTCATATAATCCTCAGTAGAAGTTCTTTTCTTTTTCTTTTTTTTCCCCCCCAGTGTATTTAGCCATTGTTCCAGCTTCCAACTTCACGACCTACGATCACAGCTCCAGGGCTTGGCCCCATTATTGCTATTGTTTTGAAATTCCTTAATAATAATTTTCTCTAGTTCTGGGGTCTGGGCCAGTATAAATTCTAAAATAGCTAAGCTAAATTTGGCATGAAAGCCCCAAAAGCCTGTCACGGGTCCATTTGAAGGAACGTCTTGAAGTCCACGAAGCTAAAACTACAGCAGTCGAATCCGAGGCTTTGCATAGACTCGGCCGAATGTCTTTTTGGGCCGAAATCAATAAGCCAGGCCCATTATAGATGGGGTAGACAGCACATTTGCCCGAACGCTGATATTTTCCCCCTTTATAATAAAAGCGATTGAATAAAGGCGTCAAAGAACTTTATTTGTATGATTGTGTACCTTTGATACTTTTACCCCCATCCGGGCAAAGCCATAACATTTGTATTCACGCTTTTTTCACTTTCATTGGGCCAAGGTGCGATACGAATTTCAAATTGCATGTCACGTGATGAGAATAGGCTTGCGGTTTTGTCATGACTAAAGTTATATCTGAAGGAATTGAAGAGAATTTACTAGCTACACGTGGCTTTTTCCTATAAAACTAGGTGAATTGCACGTGATGTAAATTTTTAATTTTAGCTAAAATTAATAATTTACTTTAGCATTTCACTCTAATTTGTTCATTGAATCCTTTTAAGCTAATTTGGAGTTTATATATACATGTTTAAACAAACATATGATAGCCTAGTGAAGACCCAAAAGGAGCATCGTTTTTTTGCAAATCTTATATTACTATTAAAAGGATAATTGTATACTAAGACTTAGTTATATTTTAACATGTAACATTGATTCATTAATTTGCATTCAAGATTTTTTAGATTTTTATTTTTTAGTGTACACAAGAATATAAATCAAAACAATTTATTACACTTATTTTTAAATGAATATTTTCTCGTAAATGAGGCATCAATTTGTTATTGTTAGTATGTAGAAAGATCCCTTAATTCGGTTCCAAACCTTTTCAGTGGAAATATAAATAAAAGTATAATTTTACAATTGATAGTTTTATTCCTCTTTATAATGACAAGAAAGGAATTGAAGCACGCATGTTCTACGTAATTTTATACAATATGACTAAAAGTAAGAACAAGAATACCAGTTTTAAACACAACTCTGTATTATAATGTGCTTCTCAAGTTACCTCTCCTCTATGTTCTAGTACAGTGTCTTCAACAACATCACTTAACATTTCAATGGACCGACAAAAGCCAAAGATGCATAGCCTTCTTTTAGTGTCAAGACCCTGCACTAAAAATAACTAAAATTTTTTAGCCAAATGTCATATTGTAAATAGAAAGATAAGTTAATAAGAATGTAATCACTCTCCTGAAAATGTTAAAGTTTATCTGATGACTTCGATCTCCCTTTCCCCTTTTACAGTTTATCTGACGACTTCGATCTCCCTTTTCCTTTCTACACAAGCATGATAAGAGTAGGTATCTCCAACATAAAAGGAACGTTTGCGAAAAAATATAAACTGCAAATAAATGATGCCAAAAGGGAGAAATTGGAAGAATTTTCTGAACTAAGTTGTTAGTCAATCTAACTATTTAACTACATCATAAAACCTTTTTACATTATTAAATTCATTTGTTTTAAGAAAATAAACAAATTAATTGAAAGAATGTGCTTCTTAAAAAATGCCACCTTTTATTTATATGAACCTGTGTGTACAAGCTTCCCTTTCTACAAGGATTCATTACCCTTTCTTTTTTGAAGTAAAATATCAGCAAAAAGATTCCAAAAGAGATCTAATAGTAACACCGGAGTTAAATAAATTTTAAGATATTGATAGAAAACTTTAGCGTGTCAAAACAATTCCATTGAGAAAAAACTTTTCCATGAACAGCCTTAATGTTCTAAATTTGTGACTAAATACCTGATAAGTTCTCAAGAATTTGAAGGCTTTCAAGCGATTAACAGTACATAGTGCATTTCAACAGAGCCTAGAGTAAAATTCAGAACCTCTTTTAAAGGAATCAACGTTTCTAATTACTTTTTCAGATTCATCACTTTTCATGCCTCCTTCATGCTTACTGGTATTATAGGTCCATACATGAACAACAAATTGGCGATAGTTTGGAGATGAGGATCTCAGATATATGTTGTATCAGTTAATAACATTAGTCTTTTGAATTGTTCTTATCTCCTCTGCTTCTAATTTTGAAGCTTAACCAGTGGTGCAATGTGGTGCGTTGGGAATTTAGTCTCCCCATTACTTTCATTAGGTAATAGTTATATTTTATCATACCTTTTCTGCACGCTTGAGGTTTATGTTGTTTTAGCAGATCTGAATAGTATCCAAAGAACTTTAGAAAAGGGCTATTAAGACAAAACATTTTACTAATAAAGAGACATAAACCCTTCAAAGCTTCAACTGCTTATTTGATCAAACTAAGTACCTTGGTTTTATTGACTACCCAAGTCCTTAAGGTTAAGCAAAACACCATCATTTTATAGTTACAAAATTAATTAAGTACCTTGAACAACCACTTGAAAGTATGACTCAATAAATGCCAAATGTTCTCATCAAAGAAGTTAGATTGATGGTGTCATGTGAGAGGTATTTTGCACATAACCAGGTAATATTACAAAGGCAAACTAACCAAGTCGTATATTCTAAAGTCCAATGAATAAAATCCATTAAGGGTTATTAGAAATTGTCAAAGTAGTAAATGAAGTCACAACACTCATGTAGACCATAGCATACAATCTGGAAGGATTGCATGAGCAATGAACGTGGTAAAATTTTTAGATTTATTTTAAGTTGATAATTTTATTTAGAGAATGTTGTTGTAAAAATTTATTGAGTGTAAACGATGGAGCAAACATATGGACAGAAGCTAAAATTCATAATGTTTGAACAATAAAATTACATTTAGGGATCAATTGGGCGATAGTACAGTGGGTACATCCTTAACAATAGAAAATAAACTATGGTATACAAGCCAGAATAACACTTCAATTATTCATCAATAATATTCATTGCTCTACTAAATAAATATGGAAAACAAGTAACATTTAGGTTACAACCAGAATCAAAACATGCAATTATATAAGATGATGATATTTAGACATTTGGATGAGACAAATAATGAATGTGTATTAACAACTATCTTAACTTGAAAGCATAACAATCCTCAGCAAACCAGCAACAATAATATTATCAACTATCTTCCTCAATTGAGAGCGCTAGGCTAAAGTTAGAATTGCTAAGAGCAAAGAAAGGTAAGTTAATTCTAAAACAAATTATAAAATAACCAAATATTATCAACTATCCTCCTCAATTGAGAGTGCTAGGCCAAAGTTACAAATCCTAAGTTGGATGATAGTTTTTAGATTTTTAATTTTTTATTACATTGTGTTGATTTTTTTTTTGTTCTGAGTTATGTTTGAATTAAAGTATTATAAGGAATTTTACATGATACACTCAACAAAATAAACATGTCCAACAAATTATATCAAAGTGAAATAGGTAAAAAAAATTGAGGTATTAAAGTGTTAAAAGTACATTGAGTGTACCAAATTGATAAAAGAGGTGAACTTTAGGGTACCAAAGTAGATAAATACCCTTTTTCATTTCCACACAACGTGAGTACAACTTCATCATATATGATAGGTTTGTGTTACTCCAGCAAGTCTTCACCTAATTTACAAATCAAATAAGGCTTTTAGAAGAAACATTCTAATTTCTGTGTGACCTATATCTTTCAGGAAAGTCCCTTCTAGACTATTTTCTCAAATATATCAGTCTACTAACCTGATTAAATTTTACTAAAATAACATTAGGTCACTGTAACATTACTCACAAATTTTATCATTTTTTACTTACAACCTAACATTATTAATATAAATTACACATCAAAATCAGAATACACCCTACTATCCCTCAAAAGCCTCTTCTCGTCCTTCATATAGTTCTTCCCCTTCCTCGCTTACCCAAGATCCCTTTTCCTCTTCTCATTCTGTGAAAACAACTTGCTCTTCTCTTTCTTCTCAATGGAATATTATTTAGTACAATACCCGTGACATTTCATTAAAACTCTAGTGATTGATGTTTTAACTAAGGATACAAGGGGATATTACTAATATACATGAGCATATCAACAAACAACTTGTATGGGTGGGTTCAACTATTTCTAATTACAAGAAAAAATATATGATAATAGGGAACAATATCAAAGAAAATGTAAGAATCAACAAAGAGAGGGTATAGACAAAGAAATTTTAAAATTAAAATCAAAGTTAAAAATTTACAGAAATCATACCAAATTTTTTATTCATAATCACCTTCCTTAATTTATTTCCTTTCTGATGCACTAAAATTTGAGATTTGAAGAGATGATGGCAGAGAAGGTGTAGTATTTTTCTGAAAACTTGATTTGGGGTTGCATCTAATATGATAAGGATAATAATAACCATTATTATAAATTGATTGCCCATTGATGAAGGTAGAGAGAGTAGAGATACATTAAAGGATCTGAATAGTAACCGAAGGAGAGGGAGAAGAATGGTAATTTGAGACTTTTGAGTTTCTGATTTCTGTGTACAAACTTGATTATGTTTTCAATTATTTCCATGAACAAATGAATGATGAAGATACTCAATTAAAGTTATATTTTATCTACAATATAGTTACATTTCATTGTTGTTTTTCTTTGTTATTTTTTCATATCTGATAAAAGATTCCAGTAAGCAACTTCTTCACCCTTGCATTGATGAGTGCCTGAACGCCATCATCGATCCTGCATGCGAACCTCTGATTAATGTCCTACAATCTTATAATTTTTTTAAAGAAATCAGAGGTTAAAACTAAAATAGATAGGACATGTCTTACATTCTTTCACTTTATACACCAACTTATCAATTAAATTATTATTAATTTGGAGCCAAGAAAAGCTGAAAAGCTAATCATGAATATTTTGAGAGAATGTCAATTATAAGATTCAGTAGTTAGAATTTCTTTTTGATAAATAATTAACTAGAAGTTTAAGGGGTTAAGTATAGGAATTTCTCACAAACTTTAAAGTTTCAATCTTCAAGTAGCCTCACTTCTCAAAGTATTCATCTCTGGCTTAGACTATAAAAATTTTCTCAATAATGAGCATGTAATTTAACCCACGTTATGAAGTAAAAGAAGATGAAATTATTCAGATTCAACACACATAAAAACCGTGTAATTTTTCCTCACTTACAGATCCTAAAAATTCCCCTAAAATACCCAAAAATCACATGAGATTAAATTAAGTGACAAAATAAAATCGACTAATATTTATCATGATGGATCAGAAGAAGGCAGACGAATTATATAAACCTGATATGTACTATATTAAAATTCCTCATCATTTGCAGTTCCTGAAAGAAAGAAAAAAATTAGAAGCAAGTAAAATAACAATTTTCTCTAAAGATTGTATACTATCTGCTTCTTTTTATCATATGCTTAGAGTATATATAGCTACAAATAAAGACTACCAGAATTCATTACTAATAAAAAAGTGATTCTTGGATATCATTCCAAAATAACTGGATGACACATAAATACTTATAACAAAATGTAACTCCTATTATATTTAGTATGTATTATTAGACATTAAAGTCGTGCAAACATTCAAGTCTGTAGTGTGCTTTGCATGCTAATCCACGTCCATAACAATATGCTTTGGGTTATAACAAATGTATCATTCAAAGTTATAGTATAGTTTATAAAATATATTATAGTATAGTTACATATAGATATATTAAAATATATTTTAGTATACATTCTTCTTTTATGTATAATACACTGTAGATATAAAAATTAGTATAATATAGAGATATAAAACTATGATAATTATTTATATCATACATTAATTTTAAGTGTACATATTTGTTTGATTATAATTATAATTATAGTATAATTTATAATATAATATAGATATAAAGTTCATTAATTATTAATACCTAAACTTCAGTATAAACTTTTTATACTATAGTTCAAAATTATATCTGTACTAAATGTAAGATTGGATGTTATGTGAAAATTTTGAAGGGATATAGTTTATGTATGTATGCATGTAGATACACGTGTTGTCCTTTTATTGGGATCTTCAGTGAACCATAGAGAATAAGTAGCACAAAATTTTATAAGATTGTGAGTTATGATAAGAGAGTAAGTTGGTTAATTTCATGAAAGATGAAGGGCATTTTTGGAAAATAAAAGTTTTTCTAGTGCTCACTCTTTCAAAGAGAGAATGATATGTCGATACAGATAACTTATAATGAGAGTAACTTTCTCAACTATCTTGAAGAAAAATCAATTAATACATTACTATCATCCTTAAAATCTATAAATGTGGACCTTATGAAAAGTTCCTTCTCCGTTTATGGTACTAATGCACAAGTATTCATTTTGCTTTCCAAAAGATTTAAGGTGGATAGCATTCATTTTGCTAAGGGCCTGTTTGGTTCAATAGAGGGTAGGAATAGGATTAGGAATCCTATTTTATTTATGGATTCCAACCTAATCCATAAAAAATTTATAGACAAGTTTTAGTTTTATGGAATCCTATTTTTTTGTATTCTATGTTTGTTTCACCCAAAGGATTAGGAATAGGATTAGGAATCAGAATAAAAAAGAGGAGAGGTGTCAGAAATTCCACCCAATTCCTAGCAAATAGACTGGATTTGGATTTCCTGAAATATACACTGTTTGAGCCACTTAATTTATAGATTAGCAATTCTATAAAAAAAAATTGAACCAAACTCAGGATTAGGATTCATTTGGAATCCATTAATTACGAAAACGCCATTATCAGGTCCAAATATCATTCCTATTCCATAAAATTGGTGAAACAAACAGGCCCTAAATGAAAGAAAATTCACTGCAATTTGTTGACAATGATTGCAAAATAGCGATTTTACCAAGTTTACTCCCTAATCAAATGAAAGGTCCTTAAATGGACAAATGCTGAAACCTATGCTCCTAAGTCCCAATGCAAGGGGACACATGCAAGTCATAAATTGTAGAAGATGAGCATATTCTTGATGCATGTTAGGGTCTCATGAAGCTTCAAATTACACACGCATCAGCTCAAAATGTACATAGAAATGCGCCTCCCTCTCACACTCAAGCTTTGAGGTACTATTATTAGTAACATCATCACATCCTCCTCCTTGGGCGGTTGGGCTCATACTTTATCGTTGCCACACCCCACATGGGTAAGTACCGACGCTTCTCCATCTAATCACACTACTATCGTAGCAGTTAGCAAGTAGTTATAATTATAATTAAATTAAAACTAATTAATTACTCAAAACCCCACACACATATATATATATATATATATATATTGTTGATAATAGTGTATTGTAGTGGGTTTTATAACAACGATAACCTCGATGTTCTGAACTAATTCCTAAATAAACACAAGAAACTGCTCTGGGAGACAATTTATCACGTTCGTGAGATGGCAGAAAAACAAAACATCGACAACCAAAAACGCGAACTAGATCATAACGGGGAGGATGAGTATAAACACGACTATAAGGAGTAGCACCGGAAAGAGAGCTAGATGGAGTGATATTAATGGCATGAGTCGCGGTGAGAATAGCCTCAACCCAGAAACGACGAGGAACAGAGTAAGAAATGAGCATTGATCGGGCAGTATCGAGGATATGACGATGTTTGCGTTCAGCAACACCATTTTGCTCATGAGTGTAGGGACATGACTGTTGAAAGATAGTCCCATGAGAGGACATGATAGAGCGCATGGCAGGGTTTTATTACTCATCTATGTAGATGATATGATCATTACAGGTGATGATATGATAGGTATACAATACGCAAAATCTCAGTTGCAACAACAGTTCCACATGAAGGATCTTGGATCTCTTCGGTATTTCCTTGGTCTAGAAATTTCTCAAGGCCCGCGGGGTGTATTACTGTCTCAACAGAAGTATCTCTCAGATATTCTAAATCAAGCTGAGTTAACTGATAATACAACTGTCGATACTCCACTCCAGCAGAATGTCAAACTTTGCTCTACTGACGGTGAGCCTCTATCTGATCCTACCCGATATCGACATCTTGTTGGTCAGTTGGTCTATTTGTGCATCTCTCGACTTTATCACGTTCGTGAGATGGCAGAAAAACAAAACATCGACAACCAAAAACGCGAACTAGATCATAACGGGGAGGATGAGTATAAACACGACTATAAGGAGTAGCACCGGAAAGAGAGCTAGATGGAGTGATATTAATGGCATGAGTCGCGGTGAGAATAGCCTCAGCCCAGAAACGACGAGGAACAGAGTAAGAAATGAGCATTGATCGGGCAGTATCGAGGATATGACGATGTTTGCGTTCAGCAACACCATTTTGCTCATGAGTGTAGGGACATGACTGTTGAAAGATAGTCCCATGAGAGGACATGATAGAGCGCATGGCAGAGGATAGGTACTCTTTGGCACAATCAGAACGAAAAACTTTAATACGAGATTGCCATTGAGTGAAAATCATAGCAGTGAAGGCTTGATAAGCAGTAAGTACGTCAGAGCGATTCTTAAGTAGGTAAACCCATGTAAAACGAGAGAAATCGTCGATAAAACTAACATAATATAAGTAGCCAGATGAAGAAGGCAAAGGAGCTGGCCCCCAAATATCAGAATGTACTAAATCAAATAAGGAAGTGGATACAGATGTACTCATTTTAAATGGTAAAGCAGTGAATTTAGCCAATTTGCAACCAGCACATGACTCAATACTAGAACTAGATGATACAGGACCAAGTACTCCAGACTGAATAAGACTCTCCAGCCTTTTATTACACACATGACCAAGTCGTCTATGCCATAAATTGGCAGGAAGCGAGGTAGAGGGTTTTGACGAACAAAGAGAAGCAACAAGAGAACGTGGACGTATGGACTCTGGAAGGTGAAGATATTCCAGAAAATACAGTTTGTGCCTCCTACGACCCGCCCCAACCGTCTTGCCCGTCTGTGGATCCTGCACAATACAAGTATCAGAAGAAAATGAGACAAACAGGCCCGCCATGCATAAAGAGCTAATAGAAATTAAATTCAAGCACAATTGTGGAGCCACATAGACGGGACCAAGTGTTAGACGACCAGATGGATCATTTTGTGGGGTAATAGAGCCATACTGAGTAATGGACAATGGTTGTCCAGCAGCTGTGTAGATAGGAGGAAGAGAGGATGAAGTAAAGACAGAGGATAAAAGTGAGGCATTACAAGTCATATGAAAGGAACAACCAGAGTCAAAAATCCAGAGATCATTCATACCAGAGACTGAAGGATTAGCTGAAGAACCAGCAAAATGCATACCAGAGAGTTGTGCGGCGGATGTAGAGGTGATATGTTGAAAAGCATCAAGTTGACGGCGAAGACTTTCAATAGCTTGAATAGTAGAGTCTGAAGTAGTAGAAGGTATAGCATTGGCCAACAATCCTGGTGTACGAGAGGGTTGAGACTGAGGGGGTCGCCGACCACGTCCAGTACCTGAGGAACGTAACTCAGGATGAAGCTTGAAGCATGTCTCAATGCGGTGTCCTTCCTTCTTACAATATTTGCAAGAGAGCTTAGATCGAGCCTGTGGAGAGGGAGCCTGTGGAGAAGTATAATTCATAACAGGAGCAGTGACAGGTACAGACAAAACAGTCTCGAGTGAAGAGGTAGGAGTGTCTGTTGACAAATTGAGTCGTGCTGTCTGCTGCCGGGTCTCATAAGCAGTGAGAGCTCCCATAACTGAGGCCAAAGTCGGAAATTGAGGCTGGTGAAGTAGTTGATCAGCCATAGTTGAATATTCAGGAAGGGACTGAAACAATTGATGCACCTCATGCCGTTCGTACCAGGCTAGCCAGTCTTCATATGTGGAATTACGTCCAGGAAGCATGGAGCGTAACTCTGTCCAAAAAGCTTGCATTTGTCCAAAATGGGACTGCAGAGATGAACTACCTTTGCGTTGTAGAGAAATGCGTTGCAGAAGATATGCCTCCCGTGCACCCGAGCACTCAGTGAAACGCTCAGTGAGACGAGTCCACATGGCCTGAGCAGAGGGAAGCGAGCCAATCTCGACAGTGAGACCAGAGCCAACACAGCGAGTGAGATAATCCATAACACGAAATTCCTGCAATTGCCACTCTGAACTCTCCTTGACATAGAGAGCACGAGCAGTCTGAAGATCGACATCACCACTGCCAGAGGCAATAGTACTGGATGAAGCAACAGTGCTGATGGACGGTGGAACTGGTCCCGTACTGGTGAGATGATCAAGCAAACCAGCGCCACGCAAGGCATTGGTGACAATGGTGGACCACCCTGCCCAGTCACTTTGATCATTGAGGGGCAAAGGTGGTTTGGGAATCTTCTCTGAAGGAGCCATAACAGCAATCTTGAGACGTTAAGATGTCGAGATGCTGTTACTAATGTCGTTCGTTTGAGGCCGAGAGACGGCTTGAAACGACGATGCCGTTAATTTGAGACCGAGAGACGGTCTTGAAACGACAATGCCGTTAAAATAGAACCCGAAGGTTAGAATGAAACCCGAAGGTTTAAAATAGAACCCGAAGGTTAGAATGAAACCCGAAGGTTTAAAATAGAACCCGAAGGTTAGAATGAAACCCGAAGGTTTAAAATAGAACCCGAAGGTTAGAATGAAACCCGAAGGTTTAAAATAGAACCCGAAGGTTAGAATGAAACCCGAAGGTTTAAAATAGAACCCGAAGGTTAGAATGAAACCCGAAGGTTTAAAATAGAACAGAGACGGTCTTGAAACGACAATGCCGTTAAAATAGAACCCGAAGGTTAGAATGAAACCCGAAGGTTTAAAATAGAACCCGAAGGTTAGAATGAAACCCGAAGGTTTAAAATAGAACCCGAAGGTTAGAATGAAACCCGAAGGTTTAAAATAGAACCCGAAGGTTAAACGAGAACGCGAAACGCGTTAAGAGGCCGCAAAACGACAAGGCCAAAATATCTGGCAGATGAACGCCAAATAATTAAAAATAAAAATAAAAAAAATAAAACATTAAACGGCTGCAAAGCAATAAGGCCAAGATTTGGCAAAAGAACGCAAAAGCGTTAAAAATTTTATTGAAAGGGAAATAGCCCTAGCTCTGATACCATGTTAAAGTAAGAGAGAGAGAGAGAGAATCTTGGGTAAATTTCCCTTGAATTGAATATTGAGTGTGCACATATATTTATACAAGTAGAGGAGTGTGAGGTTTGTTCTCCCAAGCAATGTGGGACTAAAACCCACTACAATACACTATTATCAACATATATTAATGTCACACTACTCTCTCCACCTCCTCAAAATGATTAGTCTTGTTGAAGTAGGAACGTTAGATCCAAATCTAAATCTATATATATGCAAACTGGCAAGTGGATTCCAAAACCATATAATAATGCAATGGGGAAATTTTGTATTTCTTAATTTCTGTACATACCCAACGTAAATATCATATATGAACGGCATTATTTATCACAATTTTTATCACGATTTTTTTAAGGGGGGATTTATTAGCGCAAATAATCTAAGTTGATAAGATTATAAACTTCGAGTTCAACTAGACAAGCAAGTACCAAGACATTGCTAGCGCCGATTACGGATGGCAATTACGTTTCAACTTTTTTTTGCGTCAGCGCAACCTAACCTAATAATCTCGGATATAAATGAGCAAACCGAATGCGGGTTGAAATCGGGTAAACCTGTCGAACCGATAGTTATTGGGTTTGGGTTTATCCATTAACGAACCTGAGCCAAATACTTTGACATGCTCTATATAATATAAAAATAATATTAGAAAGTAGAGGTCCGTGCCCTTTTTCGACCCCTAATATCCACGTTAATACATGATCCGATCCGTATGCTAATAAACAGGTTATGGGTATCCAAACGGACCAAACCCACTTTAATTTCCAAACTTGGGATGGAGATATCCAACTCGTTTGTTAAATAGTGGGATATGGATTTAGCTCACATAAGTTGGATCAATTCCGGATCCGACCCGAACTATAGGCTAACCCGTACCTAATGCAGGAGCACTATTCGTTTCTACTACTACTACTATTAGTGTGCACCCCGTGCAAAACACGACCTCCATTTTTTTATTTCTGCTGCAGTTATTCTGTATTTAAATACAGTTTTATAAATACTACAGTAATATTTTTAAAAATGCTACAGCGTCCCGTCTGAACTATAGTGATAATGCTACAGTAATAGTTTATTGTGATCTTTACTATAGCGTGAATAATAAATTTTGGATCCTCCCATTATTATAAAAGAATAGATTATAATTATTTATTATTATTTTTTACTTTTACCTTTTCGCTAGTTTAGTATTGTTTTCCTTACCCTTTTTCTACCCAAAATTTCATAATTTGAGGACATGGGAGACCGTGGAGATTTTTTCTTCGGGGTAAGAGTGGGCCACCCTGAAAGACGGAGGAACATGGGCTATGGCCCACCATGAGGAGATTGAGGCGCGTTACAATTTTGTACTCTCTTCCCTGCCAATGTCGCCGTCCTCAAGACTTTTCTCACGTGATTTGCGCAGGCCAGCACATGCAAACGCCCACTGTTGTTTCCACACCTCCTCCCTTGAAATGCGCCAATTAAGGCCACTCAACTTGGGCCCACTTGTAATAAACAAATGCTTGGGTACCGGGAAAACCATGAGCATTCCGACTATTTTCCACATCGCCATTGCTGAATGGACATGCTTATTGTTAATTAACCATGAATCTTTTTAAGGTTGGGGTTCATCCTAATGAGAGGGATGCTGCAGATTCTTATTCTCAACATCCATGTATATATATTATGTTAAGCTCTGATACCACATGCTGTCCTTCGAGGAACCAAAACAAACGCCGCAAAAGAAGTCCAAACAATTCAAAATAACGACACAAACACAAACAAACGAATTTTACGTGGTTCGACAAGTTGCCTACGTTCACGGGACAAGAAAGGGGATGAGTTTTCACTAATAGAGAAAAAGAGTACAAATAGAGATTACAAATCCACAAACTAATCTCTCGCACAAAGCTCTCAATCTCTCAAACAAAACCCTAACTAATAGCTCCAAAAATGACTCTTTTCTGTGCTCCAAATATCCCCAAAACTACTCTCCCAAAAACCCTAAATGGTGTTTGGTATTTATACCAAACTCAAAAACCAAATCAGAATAGGAAACAAAGAACTAGGCCTGACCCGATACGCGGTCGATCGCGACGGTCAACCCCGACAAACATAGAACCCAGAAAATCAACTGCAGAATTCGACGGTCGACCGCGACAGTCGACCGCACCCAACTCCAGACTCTCGGGTTTGATTACAGGGTTTGGCGGTCGATCGCACCAAGCCTTGAATCATACCCAGGGTCTGTGCACGTATACGGTCGACCGGTCTAGCACCGCAGTCGACCGAACATGACCAAAAATTGTTCCCCTGCTTCCAAAACCAGTTTTTCTCTAATTTCTTAGCCAATTCTACAATTCTCCATCTCGGCGAAGTTTTTCCAAAACTGAACCGTAATCAATACCAACCAAACGTCCCACTTGTTACGTCCTGTACGAAATGAAACAAATCCATAACAACGGACTCAATCCACAACAAGTCAAGACCTAAACGAAAATGCGAACAAACTCCAAATGCTAATATCAACTCACCAAACTGGCTGCATCAAAAGGACTGCCTACGTATCCTCTTGCCCAAGGAATCAAGCCTCACGTAGTTCACCAAATGACCTCCAAAGGCTCTCAATCAACGAGAAGAGTTTTTAACCCTTCTCTAACATCACCAACAAATCTACAACTGATAATTTTTCCAATGGCTCCAAAATAAAATGAACTAAACACCTTCACCTAAGGTGAACCAATGGCCATAGCCAAATATAAACTGTGTCCATCAGCTGTACTCGAATTAACTAACTCATCATCTGTATCTAAATCAATATGATCCCCAATTTGTGTCATCTCAGCTGGAATCCCAAACAATACAAAATGATCTGAAGAATGTGGAGTAATCTCCACCCAACATGGAGTAGCATCACTCTTCACCCGCTGTGATATCCCAATGATCTGTCCAATACTCTCCACCTGCCGAGAGTTAAATGTGACATATCTGCTCAGAACAAAATCAGAGTCTAACAACTGATAACCAAACAAGCCTCTAAATCCCAATTGTGCACTCGGATCAAATCTCACATCCTCGATATGACCATATACTGGGCAACCAAATATCCGAAACAACCCAAAATCTGAAGCAACTCCACCATATCCAAATACTCCAAACGCAGCAGTCGACAACCTATGAATAAGATAGCTCCAATATGTTGAAGCATCAATACAAGAACTCCTCTGCAAACTAATGCTCGACATCAAATACTGATCCTCCTCCAACAAGGAACAACTCATCAAATCTATCACCTCATCTCGTCGCCTCAATGTTTCCTCTCCAATGAAGTGTCTTAAACTATCGTGAGCCCGGCACAAATACAGAAAAGAACCCCTACCAAAATCAGAACGATATATTACCTTTTTACCAATACACTTCTTCCACATATTGTTGACTATTAGGACTTCATACCAACAAGACTTGGATGTAACCCAAAAATGCCTAGAACAGTCACTAACACAGGAAACCGCATACCTATTACCTCTCAATGATGCCTCCTTGGAATGTCCCTAAATGCCTGAATGAATACCACCTAGAAGACCCTTCACTCGATGAATAGAAGTGTCAGACTCCACCTTGGTCTTCTTGCTTAAACCAATGTACTCACAGGAATTCAATCTACAGGTCAAAGCACTCCTCAACAATCCATATACGGCATTAACGATCAAATATCCCAGAATTAACAAACGCTGTAGTCTAGCCAAATCCAAAGAAGTCGTCAGCTCTCCATCAATCACTGTGCTCCTAATTAAATAGTACAAATTCTTGTTTCTGACGCCCTTCATCACAATCATGGACCCAAATGTGACCTTTAATGATGCATCCTCTAAGGTCACCTGATAGCCTGCTGCTTCCAAAACTCCGCTCTTCATCACAATCGTGGACCCAAATGTGACCTTCAAAGATGCATCCTCTAAGGTCACCCGATAGCATGCTGCCTCCAAAACTCTAAGTAAAATAATGTTCTTCTTCAACTACGAAACGAACCTCACTTCATCCAACTTCTAAATCACTCTGTCACACATCCTAATAAGAACGATACCAATATCACCAATAGAGCATTCATGATCATTACCCATGAGCAAGACATCCCCTCTTTCCAACTCCTCAAAGCTGGAGAACCAATCCCTCCTAGGACAAATGTGATATGTAACTCCCGTATCCAACATCCACTCTGTAGAGTCGGTAACACAAATTGACGGTAGTGCATGACACGAATAGCCTAAAGAATTCGAATCTGAATTGTTACCACTAACATTGGCAACATTCACCTCTAAAGCTTGAATAGCTTTCCCCTTATTCTTCCCGGCTCGATCTGTCAACTTTGAGCATTCGGCTTTTCAATGTTCATCTTCTTTACAAAAGACACACTGATTCTTACCAACTGTAGGGTGTGCTCCTTTAGACTGTGATCTCCTACTACTGTTTGGACTCTTCTCTCTTGCGACCAATGCCCCCGCTACTGTATCAATTGAAGTCTTCTTATCCTTTTTCCGAAGCTGATAATTCACAAGTGCAGCGGTGACCTCACTATACGAAAGAGATGCCTTCCCATTAACAAGTGAAGCAGTGACCTCATATTCCTCGTCGGGCAAAGAACTCAACAATAATAATGTATTGTCCTCATCTTCAATCATAATATCTACATTCGTCAAATCCGTAAGAAACTTTGTGTAGTTATTCATGTGATCACCAATGGAGATTTCCTTCTTTAATTGGAAGCGATAAAGCCTCCTCTTCAAATACAAGTAAATTTTCACACTCTTCGTCAAATACTTGCTCTCTAGGATCTTCTAAATCTTCTTTGCTAAAGTCTCATTGATCACATCATATTTCAAATCTTGTGTTAAACAAGATCTAATCATACTACACGTCGTTTGATTCATCTTCTTCCAAACCTTCTCCTCAACATCGTCGAGTTTCCCGTCCAACTCTAAAGTGTCCTCCAAATTTTGCGCGTTGAGCGCATCCAAGACTTCACATCTTCAAATATCAAAATTGTTAGTGTCGTTAAATTTCTTCACATCTATCTTTATAGAGTGAATATTCAAACTTTGGATGGTCTTTACGCTAGAAGTACCCTCCACAACTCATTCTTTCTCGGTCATCTTTCTCAAAGCACCAACAAATTAATACGGAACAACTGAAGAATAGATCCAAACAGAAAAAGAGAGATTTTTACCTCCAACTGAAACCCTAACAAAAGCCTCCAAAAGATCCCACCCCCCACACGATGGAAGACAAGATCCACAATAGTAAAGATCCCACCTTTGTCCCCAACCGAAACCCTAGACGAGCTTCAAAAGTGATCTACTCCTTCACCTGATCCCAAGCGAAGCCCGAAGCTCTGATACCACTTGTTATGCTTTGATACCACTTATTGTGCTTCGAGAAACCAAAACAAACGTTGCTCCCAAAAATCCTAAATCGTGTTTGGTATTTATACCAAACTCAAAAACCAAATCAAAACAGGAAACAAAGAAATGGGGATATTTGGTCGACCGCACCAAGCCCTGAACCCATACCCAGGGTATGTGTACGTATTCGGTCGACCGGCCTAGCACCACAGTCGACCGAACATGACAAAAAACTATTCCCCTGCTTCCAAAACCCACTCTTCTCCAATTTCTTCGCCAATTCTACATATTAGGGGAAACTTCAAATGTTTTGTAGTGCATATGAATGAAAAATGCATGATAAGACTCCAGCACCTTCTTTTAGGAGCTTTTTCCATGTACTAAATGATTCTTAAAAGTGGAAAACTCACATCAAATTGGATAGGAAGAGTTAAATCTCTCTTACCGACTACACGAACACTATAACAGTTAAAGTGGATACTAAGTAGTAACTAGTAACCCCTTTAACTTCTAAAATATAAGAACCCCCCAGTTAAAGGAATGGTCTTTTCTAATGAAATCTGAAAGTTAAAGACGGGGTTCTGATATTTTACCCCCTCCAATAAGAAACTTTACGGTAAAATTATATGTAATTCATTAGTTCCGTTAAGCCAGAGTGGACGATAAACATCAGTCCTATTTAACTAATTATGAGATTTTCCAATACTTAAGTATGAAGGGCAAATGTTGTAGATACTATATAAGAGCAAGGGCATTCTCATTGATGAGGTATTTAGTAACTACATACCTGTACACTGTTCTCTCATTAATGATCTCTTTAACCCGCCCATCTTTCTATTTAATAGGCACCATCTCTCAACCTTTGCTCTCATTCCATCCCCCTTCATCTTCTTCCTCATTGTTGTCTTAGAAAATGGCAATGGCGAAGCTCCTTGTTCTCCTAGCAATTGCTCTCGTTGCCATTATGATGGCTGAGTCCTCAATGGTGAGAGGAGGGGCCAAAAAGAAAGAAAAAACTCTTTAATTAGCAGTTGCTCTCATTAATCTACTATTATTTGCTTATTATTAACTAACTTTGCTCTCCTCTTTTTTCGTTGAAGGCAACTGCCCCAGGAAGTGCTGGAGGAGAGTACCATTTGGACAGGGTACTAATCTCTTTCCCCCGTTTTAATTTAATACACTAATTATTTGGGTAATTTCTTCACTCTACAATTTTTTGAAACTAATTCTTGGTTTTTTTCTGTGAATGTGTGAATTTTTCAGGCTGGTAGTGGGTATGGACCAGGGAGTCTCAAAAGCTACCGTAAGTTTTTAGTCACTGCATTTAATCCCTCAACAGTAAATTTATTCTATAAATTTGTGAAGGAAAAACTATTGCTTCTAATGCAAGTTGAGAAATTGTGAAGAGATCTCGTGTTCATTTTGTGTTAATTTTCCTAACTCTTGTTCAGATCAGAGGTTTCTCAAGAGCAAAACACGTAAACGAAAAAAATTAAATAAAATGAAATCAAAAAAACTTTACATAGACACTATCATGGATAGTCATAATGCATAAAATGGATACCGAAGAAAAAGTAACTTTTCAGGCGAACTGGGTTTTAACTTTTAACAGAGTCTTTTGTCAGGGTTTTCTCTAAAGAGTGCTGCTAACCCTAAAATAGGGGACCTTAAGTGGGACATGTGAGAGGTCGCATCCGTGTCCCGTGATGTACTGTTCATAATGAGGTGTCACCTCTGTGTATCGTGATGTACCGTTTATAAACAGTGCATCACGAGGCACAAAGACGATACCTCACGTGTCACACCAGGGTACCCTATTTTGGGGTTTTTTCCCCCTAAATACTCTTTAGACGCGTTTACATTTTTGAACTTACCAAAGTATCATGGGTGAAATGTAATTATGATTTAAGTAGTCTCGCGAGACTCTCCATCTAAAAATTTGAGCCGCTAGTCAAAGTACAGATTACGGTGCACGATTAGGTAGCTAGATGGGAGCTAACCCCTGATGATGGGTTTTTTTTTTCTTTTTCTTTTTCTGTTGGTTTAATTGTGAGGCACAATGCAGAATGCCAAGGTCAGTGCAACAGGAGGTGCTCAAAGACTCAATACAGAAAACCCTGCCTCTTCTTCTGCAACAAGTGCTGTGCAAAGTGCCTCTGCGTTCCCCCTGGTTTCTATGGCAACAAAGGAGTCTGCCCCTGCTACAACAACTGGAAGACCAAGGAAGGGGGACCCAAATGCCCCTAATGATCTGTTACCATCATCATCGCCGCCGCCGCAGCCGTCGTCGTTATATTTAAGAACTTATCTGCTTGCTTGCTTACTGAATTTGTTTTGTTGGGTGTGGCAACAGTCAGTTGCCCCCCCCTCGTTGCCTACTACTTGCATCTTCTTTTAAAATTTCTGATCCCACAGAAAATTCCGACGCGTCGCCGAAGGGAGCACTCTGATATTTGAGAAGTGTACTCATGGGAACCCTACCTTTTTTATTTTATCTAATCTAATGGGAAGATTTTACTTTGATGCCTCCTTTGTGTATGAGTTGCGTTTGCTTCTTACCTTGTTTGACCAGCAGCGGACCCAGGTTCGTTTATGGATCAAAGGAAAAAGGATGTCCGTTAATGGGGTTAGATTAATCCTCATTGGGTGCAATTTTTTTGTCATGGGGGAGTCTAATAACAGAAAATGTCAAGCTCATTTTCACATCCAAGGACCCGACTGACAACACTTTAAAACTGGGCCAGCACCGAACCTGACTCGGCCATTTTGAGCCGCCTTTTCGTAACCTTAAATAAAAAAGCCCCCCTAAAACTAGTTTTGTTGTGGATTGGAGAGGGCTGGTCCACAGCTGAACTGAACCGGTTCTAAATCCTAGTTTAGCCAAGTTGCCTAACGCACGCTAAGAATTCAATAATTATGGGAAGAGACCAAGACCCATGCAGAAAATTATTAAAAGGGGCGCCACATGTGGAGGACCAAAGCCAAAAAAAAAAAGGACAATTGGATCCATTTATGTCCTGAATTATAACGGTGTTTCATGAAAAGGGCCAAGATAACACGGTGCGCTAGTAAGCAGAGCATTGGTCCGCAAACAATTAGAACAGTCGCGTTCATACACGAGGAGTGAGGACTCACATTCAATCCGCTGGTAAAAGAGAGATCGTTTGAAAGGGCCCATGCCAGTCTCGAAACTCTATCGCTCCCCACAATGTACGTAGTCAAAAATATTTGCTTGAGTTGAGTTCCACGGCCGCCTGCAACCAAGTTTGCAATTCTAATCCTCCATTCTAAGAATAAAGGGGCTCCCCTTGTGTTGTATATAATTAGCAGCCAAAGCTCCGAGATTCAGCGTTTCGCTCGCGTACTTGAACGCTGCTGAAATTGGAATTGTCACGGCATGATGACTTGCCCCATTTTATTCAAAAAAGAAGAAAAAAAAAAAACCCTGGTATTTGAACTGAGAGTGTTTTAGGCCTATTATAAATAAGGACGCTCCCTATCTGTCACTGAATCGGCGAAGCCTGTGAGGGCCTCTCTCACCCTCTTTGAGTACAGGACACGGGAGGTTTCTTCTTCTTTGGGGCATTTCATCATACAGGTAATGCGCGGAGCCCAAATCCAAGATTCTCTGCGTACAGGGAGACGAGGGACTTGTTTCGCTGTGCAGAAAAAAAAAAAAAAAAAAAAAGCCCATGTAAAGTGATTTCATAAAAAAAAGACATGATTTTAGGAGAAAGCTGACATTGAAGTCAGGAAAAAGTAATTTCAACCAATATGATCACTTGAGTAGGGACCACTTTTTACACTTTCCAAACAAACAATTAAAGTTTTATTTTGCAAACCAAACAAGTGTTTTATGATTCCAATGGAATCAAAAACAAACAAAGAAAAGTGTAAAAGTGAAAATGATGAGGTGGACAACAACTTTCCAAGTTGTGTCATAAATACACAACTTTACCAACAACAACCAAACAGCCCCTAACAGTGGCGGAATTGTTTTCGTCACCCAAATCCTCCGAAAATCCGGAGATAGTTAATTCTAGGATTCTAGGATAGGTTAATTGCATACCGGTCCCTTAAGTCAACCTTAATTGCTAAATCGTCCCCAAAATCTCATTATTTGCTTATTAGTCCCTTAAATCTTCAATTTTCTTTCAAAGTGGCCCTTCTGTTGGAAATTTTGTTAATTAAACATTAACGCAGCATTTCAGATTACCTTGTTGTTGCCCTTGGGATGAAGGGAAATGATGTATGTTGGCAAATTTAGAAGATTTTATAGGGTTTAGAGGGAATCTAACTGTTGCAAAGAGCACAATATTTGGTTTGGGAAGATAGAGGACTGTTGGAGGAGAAAGAGCAAGTGGAGTTAGGTTTTAGAGAAGTGGGTTCGAGTTTAAACCCGTTAGGAATAGGATAAATGGAGATATAAATAAGAGAGTTATTATGGGCAGGGTTATAACATACAATCTAGCAATTTCCATTATACTTAACAGTCATTGTTAACGCCACCTAATATCAGGGACGGGTTGGCAAAAAAATTGAAGATTTAAGGAGCTAAGAAGAAAATAATGAGACTTGAGGGATTATTTGGCAGTTAAGGTTGATGTAAGGGACTGATATGCAGTTAACCTTTCTAAGATTTAAGGGGTGTTTTAAAGCCAATTCATAGAAACCTATTGCCCTAAAAAAATTTGAAACAAAGACAATAATAGTTCTTTGGGAGTGTTTTCACTTTCCCATCCAAATTTTTTTGAAACAAACAGCCCAGTAACTAACCGTGGCAAATAGTGCATACTTTGTAAGATAAATTTCACTAATTAGCATTAAGGATGGAGAAAGTAGAATAACTTGAGTAAAAATGACCCAGTTACCAAACCCAATTACCTTCCCACGCTTAAAGTTGAGTCTTCTTTAAAATAGACCAAAACCAAAAAAAAAAAAACCTCTTAGTTTATCCAATATAACGAGCTCATGTTGGCTTGCGAGCTTGTTCGCTTGGGCTTGCGAGCACCATACCACAGGTAACTCGGCTAATTAGTTTTGGGCCTGACAGGCCTAGTGAGTAAAATAAAATAAAATAAAATAAAATAAAATAAAATAAAATAAAATTCACCCGGGGCACGCTACGCATTAAAACCCATGCGAAAATACACAGCTATAAAGCCTGTTGGGACCGTACAAGATACTTGAATTTCACAACCCTTTATGAACAAAGGTAATTATTAATCCTCCATTTTCTTCTCTCTCTCTCTTGGGAACTCCGTAGCTCTACTACTCCAAGTCATGCATCACAAGATTCAAAATCAAATACTCTAGGGGCTGTTTGGATTGGTTTTTTGGATGGGTAGGGGGGGAGCTGTTAAAAATATCAGTTTTTGACAGCTTTTCTCCAAAATCGCCTTTTATAACGGCGATTTTGAGGGAAAGCTGCCAAAAAGCTGACATTTTTGACAGCTTTCCCCCCTTTTACTCATCCAAAAACAGGAACCAAACGGCTTACTACATATAAATTCAATAAATTTAACTTATTCCCACAACAGCTAAGAATGTGCAACCGGCACGTCGTCACGGGAAAAAATAAATAATATTTATATTCGACTAAAATTATATTTGGATTTTCATTTCTCTCCTGGCTCACGCACGCAGATTGTCCTGACGAGATTTTACGTTCTCGGTTCCCACTGCGTTGATGTCCAAGAGCATCTCCAACAGCTTCCCCATTTTATTGGCATTCTCAATTTTGGAGAATTTTGGGTTTTTTTAGTCTAACAGATTCCTCATCCTATTCCCCAAAATAGGGATGAAGGAAAAAAAAAAGGGAGTCTTCCCCAAATCTGGGGCATTCTTCATATATTTGGGGAGAGCTTTGTCATAAATGCAGCACGTTCTTCAAAACGGGATGGAGGAGAAAATAAATATAAAACAAAATCTGTAATTACAAAAAAAGCAATGAGGGCAGTTCCAATGCATAAGAACATCCCAAAATAGGGATGTAGAATACTTTTATTATTATAATAAATGCATGATTTTTCAAAATAAAAAAAACTGTTAAAGTTAGAGCAAAAATAATTTGGAGAATATGACTTTTGCTTTCCTGTTTTGGAGAAATTTTTGAGCAAAATGTTGAAGATGCAGCCTCCAGGTCCAACCCAAAACCCATGGACTACCTTTAACACAGTGTGCCCACACACAGTGAGATTAAACCGCATAATTATTCACCTTTGGTAAAGTTCCTTTTTTTTTGTTGTTGTGGGATGATCATCAGATTCCACCACTCGATTGGCATCGCAAACCAACCCCTCATCATACCGAAATCACCTCAAAAATTTCTCTTCTTTTTTTGCTGCCCCTCAAATCTTCCTGTTTATATATCGACACTTTCAGATAATAATTCGATCGTTTGACAAATTGTTGAGGGAGAGCCCACCCCACCTTGATTGCGGGTATTTTAATTACTATTCCTTATTCCTCTATTTGACTTCTAATGGAAAAAAGAATTTTAGAACAATTGAGTTGAAACCCAACTCGGTTGTCAAATTCTTTCAATCTTCTTGTTCTTTAACGTGCAGCTCTTGTTGGGTCTGCTCCAGAAGTTAACGGATGCTCTTGGTTTGAGGAAAATCAGCCCTTGGTATGGTTCTTTACCTTCACGAATTTGTTCTCGTGCTTGGAGCTGATAAGGGTTTTGGGTTTTTTTATTTTTTTATTTTTGGGGAAAGAGACTGGAGCTCTATAGGTTTAAGTCTAGTTGTTTTTGATCGGGATAATTTGTTTGATCGCGAGCTGAGTAGAATTCCCCATGTCTGAGAGAAAGATGCAGCCCTTCTCGTTCTTTGAGACCAGGAGGCTACTCTTCTGTGTAGTCTCCTTCTCAGTCTTCCTCCTCTTCTTCTCTTGCTTCACTCTTCTCAAGTCCAGCAACAGTAACTCACTCATACCTGATTCAGTTCTCTTGCTCATGCTCCCCAATAACACGCTAGCCTCAAATGCCAGGCGTATCGATAGAAAACACCCTCCTACAACAGCCCCTCAAGGTGTTCGAGGAAATTCCGGCGCTCAAAGAGAGAAGACAACTTGTGATGTAAGTGAGGCCGGACTCAAGGTTTATATGTACGACTTGCCTCCTGAATTCCATTTTGGGTTGCTGGATTGGAAAGGGACGAGAAGGAACCAGATATGGCCGGATGTTGGTAATTTGGATGGGATTCCAAGGTACCCTGGTGGGCTAAATGTTCAGCACAGTGTAGAGTATTGGTTGACGTTGGATCTCCTTGCTTCGAATGCTCCTAGCATAGTGAGGCCTTGCACCACAATTAGAGTGAACGACTCGAGGGAAGCTGATGTGTTCTTCGTGCCGTTCTTCTCATCAGTGAGCTATAATCGACATTCTAAGCTTCGCGGTAGAGAGAAGATTAGCAGAAACAATTTCTTGCAGGATAAATTGGTGAAGTTCTTGGTTAAGCGAGAGGAGTGGAAGAGATGGGGAGGAAAGGATCATATCATTCTAGCGCATCACCCGAATAGTATGCTGGAGGCTAGGAATAAGTTGGGGTCTGCTATGTTCTTGCTTGCAGATTTCGGGAGATACCCAGTTGAGATCGCGAACATAAAGAAGGATATTGTGGCCCCTTATGTTCACGTAGTCAACTCCGTTGGAAAGGATTCCGCCCCCTTTGAAGACCGCCCTACATTGGTTTATTTCCAAGGAGCCATCGTTAGGAAGGATGTAAGTTGCCTTGAAAAGGACTTGCTTGTTTATTTCATCTGTTATGATTCTCATATTTGTGTAGATTAGTATTCTTCTGTTGAATAGAACATAGAATCATCCATTAGGTTTAGGCATTTGAATGAGGTGATACTCTGGTGGTCTACAATTTAAGAAATTAGGAACAATCACCTTTTGATATCTCATACTGCTAAGCACTAGCACTGGTTCGTTTTTGTTATTAGTACCAATAATTTGGAAAAGTTGCATGCTTCCAATGACTGTTTATATTAAAGTTATTATGTATCATACATCGACCAACGAATAGGTATTACAATCAAATTAACAAGTGAGTTTTAATGAAGCATGTTTAATTCGAAACATTGCTGCTTACATGGCCAAACTACCTAAATTTTGCAACCAAAAGAAACACTGCCCCAGTTTATCCATGCTAATGACATATCATCAGGAAAATGCCTCTTTACTTATCGATTTCGGTATAAGTTACTCAGTGTTGTGGGTATCTGCTAACTCAGATGGAAATGTGGTATATTCTTAGGGTTGGTAAACTGTATCCGTATCCGAGGAAATATCCGTAACGGTATCCGTTAGGATACAGATATAGTTACTCAAATCTATAACCGAGGATATGGTTACAAATATGGTTTTGTAGTGAAATATCTGTATCCGTATCCGAAATGTCCGAATGCACATTAGTCATATTCTTACGATAGTTTCGATTCTTAAATTATGGATTTGTGGTTAATTTTGATAATCAAGATGTCTAATCTTGATAGTTTCGATTCTTAAATTATGGATTTGTGGTTAATTTTGATAATCAAGATGTCTAATCTTAGCTTTTTAGCTATAATGAACATATTAAGGAGATTTGTGGTTAATTTTGATAATCAAGATGTCTAATCTTAGCTTTTTAGCTATAATGAACATATTAAGGACCTCTTTCGAATCACATGAACTATGTTTTTCTCAATATTATCTAGTTTTCTCATATTCGTTTTGTATCCGCATGCTTACATGGCCAAACTACCTAAATTTTGCAACCAAAAGAAACACTGCCCCATTTTATCCATGCTAATGACATATCGTCAGGAAAATGCCTCTTAACTTATCGATATCGGTATAAGTTACTACTCAGTGTTGTGGGTATCTGCTAACTCAGATGGAAATGTGGTGTATTCTCCGTTCAGTTAATTGTAAAAATAAGTGAAACTGTGGTCAATTTTATTCTTTTTTTTTTTGTAATTGCTTCCTAATGAGATAACACATGTAATTAAGAAAAAAATACAACGTCATGTACGAAGAATACCAAAGTCAATGTGAAATGTTATTTTTGAGAACAAAAGGATATAACTGTGCAGAAACTACTGCAAGAAAAATAAATAAAGCCCACAAGTCTGGCATTGAGCTTCGAGCAACAAACAAATTCTGAGAGCTTGATATGAAGCACTAGGAATCCAATTAGGTTTTATTATCTCCATTTGACATTTGATTTAGCTAATTTGTATTTCTCTGTAAAAGGAAGAATACTCATTTCATGGCCTATGGACAAGGGTCTTTAGTAAATGAATTGATGATCTGTTAATTAAATTGATCAACTAGAAGTAGTCAATAAATTTAGTTTCCTATATCGATGTAAACTAATAAGGATGATTTTTTTTCCCCACTAAATTTTGGAGAAACAAGCTGTAATTGTTTAGATGTTATTGCTTTGATCGATTCATCATATGTAAATTGTTGATAAACATAAAATGAGTAAAGTATAGCAGTTATTTGCAATAAACAGAAATGAGTAAAGTATAGCAGTCTTTTGCAACCAATACTACAATTCTCGCACTAAGTTGTCACTCTGGTTGCTTCCTTTGCATACACCTAAAACTGTACTAATTGGCCTTACTGCACATATGTTTATTCAACTTACTTTGCCTCATTGATATGTAGGGTGGCATGATTCGTCAGGAGCTCTATCAACTTCTCAAAGATGAAAAGGATGTACATTTCACTTATGGAAGTGCACGGGGAGGTGGAATCAAACAAGCAGGACAAGGAATGGCTTCATCAAAATTTTGCCTCAATATAGCAGGAGATACTCCATCTTCAAACCGTCTCTTCGATGCTATTGTGAGCCACTGTGTGCCTGTTATTATAAGCGATGACATTGAACTCCCATTCGAGGATATCTTAGATTATTCAGAGTTTTCGGTATTTGTCCGTGCTTCTGATTCTGTCAAGAAGGGATTTCTAGTGAAGCTACTGAGGGGAATTGACCGTGATGAATGGATAAAGATGTGGAAGAGATTGCAGCAAATTGCTCATCATTTCGAGTATCAGTATCCATCAACAGAGGGGGATGCAGTGCAAATGATTTGGCAAGCAGTTGCGCGCAAATTATCTCCTCTTCGATTGAAACTTAACAAAGAGAGGAGATATTCTCACGATCACGACTAGAAGAGATATTTTCATGTACATTGATGTATCATTTACTTGTAGGAGTACCCATGGAATGTAGAAGAATTTTCTTTATAGGCTTCCATTTATAGTAATAGCTGATGAATTTTGGCATATTACAGAAAATCGTGTTTAAGTGATATAGATATCAAGGATCTGTGCCTCTGTGAAAGTTTGAGAACATGAGGTTGAAGTTTCTAAGTGGTTCCAGATGCAAGATTTTTTGAATCAAGGACATAATAGCAAATAATGGAATTTCAAATTGTATGTAGCATATGCTTGTTAAAATATCAAAGTTAGACACGGTTTTGTCATGAAAATAAACTACTGCAATGATAATAAATATGCGGCGGCTGGGTGGGACTGCTAAAAAAACGGCAACCTCTATGATTAAAAAATCCAGGTATGATAATATTGTTTTTCTTCTTCTAACTACTGATATTTAATGCTCTTCTCTTTTTTTTTCTTCTTCTTTTTTTTTTAAAGTGCGGAACGTCAATTTATGAAAAGGAGCCTAAGGGCGCGTTTGGTTTCAAAAGAAGTTTGATGAAAGCCTGACAAAAACTGTACAAAAGCTACTGTTTTTGTCAGCTTTTAACCAAAAACGCCCCTTAAAATGGCGTTTTTGGTTGAAATTCTGACAATTTGTCAGGCTTTCACAAGCATTTTTTTGAAACCAAACGGACCCTAAATGTAATTTCTTCCTCTGCATCTTCTCTGAAATGACAATGATCTTCAGCGTTTGAGAAGGCAAATCAAGCATCTAGTCCTATGTAATTTTGTGAAGTCGATCGGTATCATTTACTTTTACCGGCATTAAACAAGGTGGACAAAGGAAAAACTAAAATCCAGGAACAATATTCTAAATAATCTTGGAACGCATCTTTGTTTAAACTAAGCTATAAGAAAGGAAGCCATCAGAGGAACTCATCACATATGATAAAGAGATAATAATTAAGAACATGAAAAAGGAGAGAGAGGGAAAAAAAAAAGAAAAAGAAAAACAAAATACAATATCACTATAACTTGCACATATGTATAAAATTTTCCACCTGAGGCATAAAAAAAGAACAAACTAATCGTTGTAATCTCTCTTCCATGACCCTCTCTGCGCCATTTTGATCTGAATCTAAATAGCAAATCAGAGAAAGTTGTCTCAGAGTTCCTCCATAATCAACCTTCCCTTTGAAACCTCTGTACAAATTTCCTCTATAACAAAAACTCCCCCCCAAGTAATGAAACAAGAAGATGGTCACCAACCCAAATGAAGAAAACCAACTATATATCTCAAAGCAATACAACCAGCTTGTACCCCCCTCAAAATATTCTGAAACTTAAAAAAGCATTTGCGGCTCGCCATCAACACCTGTTATGGATCGGATCAGACCCTCTCCGGACTCGTCTCTTGCTCGTCCCATTTAGATCGAACGACGAAGGAGAAGGCGCTTCCGATCCCTTCTTCGCGTCGAAGCCGACAACATCAGCTTCCTTAGCATCACGAGGCTCCTCAGCTGCACCTCTCCTCAGAGCAAGGTCCAAGTTTCTAAGGCCGAGGGCTTTGTAAGGAGCAAGAGCTATAGAAACGAGCAGGAGCAGCACTAGAAGCCTGCAAGCGGCACGAGAGCTACCCATATTGCTTTTCTTTGTCTCTCGAACTGATGATCTGGTGGCGATCCTCCCCTTCACACAATGCCACATTGTGAGTAGATATAGGCTTATATGTGGGTGGGGGGGAAAAAAATACTTGGGTCTTAATTAAAAGGTAATAAAAGAAAAGGCGAGGGATATAAGATTTTAGATTCACTTGCAATCATATACGGATGCAGAGCCCGAGAGAGGGGTTTAAGGCTGTTTTAGAAGGTTCTCACAGGTAATGAATAAAGATGGTATGTAGATTATTTAGAAACACGAAATCTTTGGGAAGCCAAGTATCTTTCTATAGGTTCCTTGTCTCCCAAATCCCTCCCCCTCGCCAAGTAAAGAGAGAGAGAGAGAGAGTTTGATGTTTGGGGAATAGTACCCAACAAAAACACAACAACTTGCTTTTTCCGCTTCCATGAGATCTCATCTTATTACCCACCCAACTTTAGAAAATTCCTGCTTTGGAACTCAAGGAGCACTCCATTCTATAAATTTAAATAAATAAATAAAAAACAGAGAGAGAGAGAGAGAGGGAGAGCGCTTGGTTTCTTGTGCTAAATCAAGTTTCTTTATGCTTTTCTTTGGCCATTCTTTGGACCCATAACAAGCTTTCCTATTCCCTCATCCATTATAATTCCCCTTTCTCTTTAATCTTCTTCTTTATCCATGTAAGAATCATCTCCTCTTTATTTTCTACTTTAATTCTATTTTCTTTTGTTATTTTTTATAAGTTTTATACGCGTTGCCACATGCAGCTTGGGGGGGATTTCGTAAAGCACAAGTTGTTTGAAGCCAAGATTGGACTGGTCTTTGGTCCAAGCTAAGGCAAAATTCCAACTCAGATTTGCCACCGATGGGCAGTTATTATTCTTATTAAATTTTTTTTTTTTCTTTCTACTTTTTTACTTTGATTTAAAGCAAAAGAGAAACAGTGGATGTTTGTTGCTTTCCAATAATTGATTCCTATAACGATCCATAGGCCAGGGGAGTTATCCTTGTACGTAGTAACACAAGAGATATATACTTTGGCCCCGTTTGGTAATGGGTTAAGGAAGAGGAATTAAAAAGAATGATTAATGTACTTAGCTCATTCAATGACTAAATTATTAACCCGTTAAATAAGTTTTATTTTAGTCATTGTGATCAGTTTTAGTGTTTCGGAATAACAATGATCTTGACTATTTTCTTTATAATTAGAAGGGTTAACTCTTAATCCTTCTAAATAGAAGTATTAGTAAACCCCTTATTTTGAGGGGTTAACTCATTTTAATCACTCTAGAGGGGTTAGCTTAACACCCTTCTATATTTTTTATGTTTAGCAAATTATGGAGGGCTAACTCACTTTAACCCTTGTATAAATTTTTTGTGTTTGGCGGGTTAAGAAGGGGTTAAGTCTCCTTAACCTCTCACTTAACCCTTTGTCAAACGGTACCTTTGAGTATTTCGTTCCATGAACCTAAAACCTTTACTGGCAATTAACGACAATCCAATAACATGACTGGATTCTCAATCCAGAAATTGCTTGCATATGATCAAGAAAGACACTCATTAATTAATTCCCTGTCATCCATTGATTTTTATACTACTTATTTTATAGAGCTCATTACATTAGTTATAAAAGATCACTACGTACTCTATTGCTTATTCGATCTTACTTTAATAATTACAGGTTGCTCATGTATGCGAGATAACAACATGTTAAAAAAGAGCAGTAACTAATTAATGCAAAATATTTTGATGATGTGATGATTCGTCTTCTTTTCTTTTCTTCATGAGATCATTTGCTTTCAGCTAAAAATCCCAATGCGCATGCAATTATGGACATATTTGGCTTTGCTTTAGAATGTTCTCTCGTGAATCTCTTTAAAGCATCTACTCAATGAGTACGGCTACTTTCCTTTTTCTAGAGCAAAGTACTCAAGCTAGATACTATTTCCTCATGCATGTTTAAGGTGTGTACAAGGCCCGGGAACGAATTCACCGCGCTTATGGAGTGTGAGAGTCCACGGTATTTGCAGTTAATCAGCATACACGTACGTACATTTGATTTCAGACGGTAATTAATGCAAACAACTGGCTTTGGTGTTTGAATTAGGGTAAACTGTAGAGTATCGTCGTCGTTGATGTTTGGTTCAGAAGCATGCTCAATCAGTTTATGTTCTTCTCTCACAGTGCACCACCAAGAACACAAAGGGGAGCCCACTGATCTTCGGCTTAAATCACTCACAAAGAGGAAAGAGATCGCACAAAGGGGTGAGAGCACAGAGCTCACATGAGCACAAAGCTCACATAAGAGAGGAGAGGATTGCACACAACAGAGGAGCTCAAAGCTCAAGATCTCGTCATTATCTCTTCTTCCTTCTCTCCTCGAGCTACTACCAACCCTTGACTTATATAGAGAAGGGGGCAGCCGACACGGTAGAGAGGCTAAGGTTTCGAATGGTAGGAGCCGTCCTACAGGGATGGGAGATGGGACTCCAAGCGGCGGCTATCAGAACACGAAGAATTGGAAGGGATTGAGTACCATCGGGTAGGGAGAGAGGAATAGAGGGGGCTAGGGAAAATGTAGTGGGGAACTGGGCTTTTAGGTAACAGGCCATCAATAGGCCTTTGGGCCAACTAATATCAACATAAACTTATAACAACCATAAACGCATGTGCTTATAATTGGTAGACAGAGTAGCTTGCACTCAGAGTAATTGACAATTGACAACAATTATTATTTTTTTGGGTGGGGGTGGGGTGGTGGGGGGGCTCCCTATTGCATAATGAGTTGGCCATGCCAACTCATTATGCAATAGGGAGGGGACACATCACCTGTCCCTTCCCTTGATCCCATATTTGGGTCCTTAAATCATTTTCCTTTCATAAAACAAAACTAATTATAAGTATTTTTTTCCCCTTATGTATAGAGTATCCTTGTAAGTTCAATTCACTAGCTTTAATCCCCGCCACATACCCCATGGAGGTGACTCGAACCCTAGCTGGCTCGTGGTAACATCCCCCGCCTTGGGCGGCCACCAGTGGGTTAAAAACTTATAAGTAGATCTATTTACTATGAAGAAAAAAAGAAGATATTAAACATATTATTTTCTTAAAAAAATAAAAAATAAAATAAAATAAAAAGGAGATATGTACGTGCTAGGAATTGAACCTAACAGTATAATGTTTGCTTTTCCTGCATGTTAATGGATCAGAGTGAATAAAGGGCTAATGACAACACAATGGGAAGCAAAAGTTAGAAAAATATGGCAAGAGCAAAAGAGACGTACGTAAAAAAAAACTGGCAATTTGAAATTTTACGGGAATCCTCTCCACTACAAAAAAATAGTGGAGAGATCACTGCTTTTAATCTCAATCGTTGATTATTTAGTATGCGGTTATGATACAATCTAAATCTAACATTTACCATACCCCCGTGTATTGCACTCATTCCTAATTTATACTAAAAGAAAAAATCACAACCCATTAATTAGATAATCAATGGCCGTGATTACGTAGTGGTCCCTCCACCGTTTTTTTTATAGTGGAGAGGATCCGAATCCAATTTTACGTGGCAAACATCTTTACTTTTTCAAAGAAATATGGAAGTTCACAGTCCAGAGGCTTGTTTCCTCCGTAACAATTCGAAATCTGAGAGTCGTAAACAGTGAAGTACGACGACAACAACAAACAATTAAGCTGCATCCATAAACAGCTTAGTATTGTACTTTAATTTCTGCTATCAATCATATTGTATCATTGCTCCAATAAATTATCTGGCATTCAAATAATCAAACAATAAACAGCCAAGCTCAGAAGATCGGTCGGATACTAATACAGTATCGATCATGCATTCACCTCAGAAATCTCAGATTCTGATTGTTCTGCTTCTCATGTTGCAATTATCCACCTGTGATCGATACCAATATTTAAGCTAGGCAAGGATTTAACCGAGAAAATCTTGTTGGGGTTTTGAGTGTATTTCAAAATTGGGAGTTATCTTTAGTCCTACATAGGAAAATAAGAAAGAGTTTAGAGCGTTTAAATATGTTATTTTTTCCCTTAGTATGTTCAATGGACCTAGGAATAGAGGGGCCCTCGCGCGCATACAAGCCTAATGAAAAAAAAAATGTAACCGGTTCCAAAAAATCTTAATTTGCATGTGTGCTTGTGCATTCTCGATCACACCGGGAGAAGTTTCCTTTCATCTTGAAAACTTATTTTCAGTTTCATACTAATAATCCTAGTTAATTTTCCAACAAATCTTTCAAAAATGCCCATAAGAACTGGGCAAATATGGATGTGTAATAACCAGTGACTCAAAACCAGTGTAAATGCTTTTTTTTTCTTTTTTGGAAAACAGCACAAGTTATTAGAAATTGTATTCTTTGCAGAAAGAAATAGAAAGCTAGAATTAGCTTTTTTTTTTTTTTTTGCAGGGAAAGAATTGAAACATAATTAAACAAACTTGTCTATTAAACAAGGAATTATAACTGTCTGTGTAAGTATTATTGTGTTTATGCCAATCATATTCACGCTGAAATCAAGTACTTCGGCTTGTATTATTTTATATTTTCCACGTACGAGGTCGCATTACACAGCAAGCAAATTACGCCGTTTCCCGGAAAGCCCAATGTTACTCACTGGGTTTTATACACTTGGCCCGGCAAGTAAACAGCCCATTATGCCTCACATTTAAAGGCCCATTATAACACAGATGCAGCTCACACGCTTTTTACTGGCCTTATATTTTAATCTGTTTTGCCACACGTATTAATCTTTTGTATGGTTAATTGCGGCTAGACCCAATGTACCCAGCCCCATGGCGGCGAAACCCCCAGTAGTTCCGCTGGTGTGGATAGACTCCCGCTACTATTTGCTAAATTGCGGATTAACCGCAAAATGAACTATTGTTGACTCTTTTAGGAGAACCAATTAGCAATTTGGAGGCTATCTACACTAATATAACTATATAGGGTCTATTCACCTCTATAAAATCTTTTTTTACTCTTTTATAAGAGCCTAAAACTAATTCAATAAATAAGTCTGTCCATACAATTAGAGCTATCGGAATCTATCCGCAATTTGGTGATACAGTAGCAAGCTATTTGCAATTAATCCTAAGATATATCTTAACTAGCAAAAAGTGATATATCATGATATTTTGAAGGGTAAATATTAGACGTAGATTTGGGCGATCATCACATAATCCTCATAACTTTGAAAATATTAGACCCCCCCCCCCCCCCCCCCCCAAAAAAAAAAAAGAAAACCTTAGGGTTTTCAAAGGCTTATTAAAAAAACACCAACTAACTTTAAGATTTTGTTAAAAAACACCAACTAACCTTAGGGTCGGGCTGATTTCGCTCATCCTGGGTCTGGAGTTAGACCCAGCTCAGTCCGTGACCCCGCGTATGTCACGAGCCAGGTCAGACCCTGCCCACTATGGACCTGGTCAGTGTTGGCCTTTTTGTTTTAATGATGTTTAACAAACAATTTACTATTAATATTGTTTGTCTAGTGTTTGTGTTTTTGTATTTATTCTAAGCAAACAACACGTTGGAGGATGGATGAAATCGAGCATTCACGATCATATCCAATAGAGGATAGCAGAATAGTGGAGTGAAGCAATGTAATTCATGTTGAAGATCCAAATTCAAGCTTCATCAGCAAAGTGTACCAAGTTGAGCTCATTGAAGACCTTCATCAAGCTTGGGTATAGTTTATAGTATTTATAGTATAGGTTTATACTTGTGTGTTAATACTTCAAGCCCATATTAATCACACACACGTATTTGTTAATTTTATCAAAATATAGGTGTTTTTGTGAAAATATTGGTTTAGACTTTAATATCACTTTATACATATTTTATTAAGTCTATAAAATTATTTTGTAAAGTTTTAAAACATGGTTTAGCTAAAATGTCAAAAACAAGTGTTGTTCATTTTCATGTTTTGGACTATTTTAAAAAATAATGAGATTTCTCAAATGGGAGGTGATTTTTAAAAACCGGTTTTTGTAACATGTGTATTATCATGTCTATAATTATTTCCCAAAGTTTCATAGTTTTTAGAATTTGTTTGCTATTTTTAAAAGCAGTTTAAAAATTAGATTTACTATTTTAATCAGGCTGATACAGTGTTATCAGTCGACTGATGAATGTGTTCAGTCGACTGAAAAAATCACCTGGAATAACAAAAAGTTTCTGTTTTGTTTTAGTCGACTGACCAGTCAACTGATGAGGTCATCAGTCGACTAATAAGGTCCGTCAGTCGACTGATGAGCTGGAAAACGCCTCTAACTGTCAACTCATCAGTCGACTGATGAAAGCCGTTAGTCGAATGATGCTGTAACGGCTAGTTTTTTCCAGCCTGTTCCAGTTTTGGGTTTTTTTTAATCTTTTTTGCTTTGATTTTCTTGTGTCTTGGGGTCTCTATAAATACCCCTCATACCCCAGACCAAAAATGACTAAGAGAATGTTTTAAATAAGTTTTACAATGGTTTAAGTTTTGTTTAAAAATGTTTAAAGTTTGTGAAGAAATTTTCTCAAGAGCTAGAATAGATCATCATTTGGTGTTTGAACTTCGACTCATCTCTCTCTCTCTCTCTCTCTCTCTCTCTCTCTCTCTCTATTCATTGAAGAAGTTTTCTAAACTCAAACTTTAGCTTTACATTTATATACTTGTTTGATTATCATTGTTTTAAGCTAGATTTCATATTTGAGTTTAGTATTGATTTCACTCATTGTCTACACACACCTACTTGAGCTTAAGTATTTTCATACATAGTATTATTGGGGTTGTGAGAGTTGTAACAATTGAGTGTGAGCCTACATAGAGTTCTCATCCATTGTAGAGAACAAATTTGTTGTATTTGTGCTTAATTTATGAGATCACTTTGTAATACACTTGTACACCGAGAGACAGTGTATGGTGAGAGATGGGGTCGTCCCAAGAGGAATGAGGTAGGTGGTAATACCTAGAGAGAGGTTGTAATTCCTAACACTTGAGGGAGACACGGGCTAGAGATTAACACTTAGAGGGTGTAAGTGGGATTGTAAGAGTGTGAGATTGTAAAGTTTTCGGTGAACTAGAAAACTGAGTGTGAGGTGTAAACATTATTCGGATGAGCGTAGAAAACCCGGTTGTGATAGTGGAGATCTCCTCGAGTTGACGAGCGAAGACGTAGGTCGTGGGGACCGAACTCCGTGATCATATCTTGTGTTTGAGTTTGGCTTGACGCACTTATATTTTTGTTCATCTTTATTGCTATTCTCTCATTGTTTATTTCATCCACTATATTGTTTATATTTTGTTTACCCTTGTGATATTTGTATATCCTTGCATATATATCTTGTTGCATATCATATTTGCTAGGATATTTATTAATTAGTTTAAATTGGCATTTAAATTGGATTAGATTAGCATAAACTTTATTCACCCCCCTCTAGGGTTCTTCCTAGTGGCATAGGGTGCTTTCAGCCGGATCATGACCCATGCTGGGGTGAGCCGGGTTAGCTCGCGGGTCGTCCCCGCCCGCGCGCAACCCTAATGTGATGGGAAGGGTTATTCCGATATTATCCTACTTTGAAACAGCATAAGCTTCAAAGTAATGTCATACGAATCCGTAAAGAATTTTCCTCTTCAAAATATCATAGATTTGTCACAAAACTAGTGTGCACCCCGTGCAAAGCACGTCCTTCATTTTTTTTTATTTTCGCTACAATAATTCTGTATTTAAATACAGTTTTTGTAAGTACTACAATAATATTTTTAAATGCTACAAAATCTCGTCTGAGCTACAGTAATAATACTACAGTAATGTTTTTAAACGCTACAGTTCCCGCCTGTGCTACAGTAATTCATGTATCATGAAAAGTTAAGCCTAGATCCTCCTGCCTGTCTACGGAAACAAATGCTACAAATATTTTACTATAGCATTACTGTAGGAAAAATTCCCTAAGAACCCAAAATATGGGACCAACATGGGGACATGTGAGGTATCCCCCTCCTATTGTATGATCACTAGCTCATTATACAATGAAATAGGAGGGGGACACCTCACATGTCCCACTGTTGAACCCATATTTTAGATCCCTATAGCAAAACTCTTACTATAGTATGGATAATGAATACTGGACGCTCCCGTTGTTAGGGGGGATAGATATCTCAAAATTTAACGAGCCCCAACCCTACATAGGGACCCACCCACATGAAGACAGCCCATCCTAATATTTCGACTTTTGGGACCCATGCTCATCAAAACCAACACTGTATGGTGGGGTCAGGCTAAACCCCACCCCCACCCAATCCCTCCCTCACCAGAGTGGGACCCACACCACGCGCTAGCGGAGATCGCGGTGACCTGGACCGTCCCCCTTCGCAGCCCTTGATCATCATCCTCACTTCAACAAAAAGCTGTAATCGTGTCCTTTTTTAGTGCGCGGTTTGGTACATGAATTAATTTTAGCAGTTATCGTAATTGATCTTTTATTACATTCTCTACTTCCACCCTATGTTTTACTGTTGTTACACGAATTATTTTTTTTTCTTTCTCATCATCATTGCCTGATATAAAATCAGCGGGGAGTAATGACAGCGTATATTAATTTCCAACAGTGATTCTTCCACTCTCTCAAATCTGAATCTGCAGCTGCCTCCTCTGATCAAAGATCTAGGTAAGGTCTCTCCTCCTCCTCCTCCTCCTCCTCCTCCTCCTCTGGGTCTTGCAAAGTTTAGATCTTGGTTCGTTCTCTCTTCTAAAGATTAGATTTTGTTAACATTATAGATTTGGTTGTTTTGCTGTCGACCCTTTTTGGATAAGCAGATAGATGGGTTCTTCTCAAATTTAGATCTTTATTTGTTATTTAGATTGTGGGATGAAATGTTAACAACGGATCGCGTTTATTGGCTTTTTCTTTTCTTGTAGAAGATACTTTATTATCAAGTCATGTCTTTTATTGGGTTTGCTGTTCGAGCGTTAGTACATTCTAGGGGAGGGGATTTAGATTTCTTAATGTTGGCTTAGCGTAAACCACATGTTATTTCCCGCGATTAACTTGGGAGCTGAATATAAAAGTGATATTACTCCACTTAGCAAGTAGATTGTTTCTTCTTTAAGCATTTGACTGATCATTATGCATCACTAATAATTCTCTAGAGAAAAAAAAATAATGCATCACTAATGTCAGATGTTAGTAGATTTGTGTTGTTTTACCTCCAACCAGTTGATTCAATCACGGATCCATTGTTAGTTTTTGGGAGTGCTTAAAAAAAAAAAAAATCTAAAGGCATGTTTTTATTAAGATAGAGCTTTCTATGAAAAAAAAAACTATTCTTTGTTTTCTTAGACGTAAGGTTTGAAGAATCCTTTTCTTTATAGTGCTAATTTATTTCAATATCTGAGCATGTTACATTCAGAGTGATGATTGCATCCTTTTCTTGATAGTGGTACTTTATTTCAATATCTGAGTATGTTACATTCAGAGTGATGATGCTTTTTTTAGTTGTTTTCTACAATTAAAATATATATTCAATTGATCCCTTCTGAGGTTATTTAAACTTAATGTACTTCAGGCACATAATGGCTGTGAAAGGAAACCCGGGGGATAACAGAACACGAAGCTCTGTATCAATTATCATCGTGGTCGGTTTGTGTTGCTTTTTCTATTTACTTGGCGCTTGGCAGAGGAGTGGATTTGGAAAGGGAGACAGCATAGCAGTACAGGTCAATAAGCAAACTGATTGTACTCTCTTGCCTAATCTTAACTTTGAGACACACCACAATAAAGAAAACATTCCTACTGACCTCTCTGATTCAAGTGTCCGGACTTTCAAGCCTTGTGATGACAAATATAATGACTATACTCCTTGCCAAGATCAAAGACGGGCAATGACCTTTCCTAGAGACAACATGATCTATAGAGAGAGGCATTGTCCTCCAGATGAAGAAAAATTATACTGTCTTATTCCGGCACCTAAAGGGTGGGTTAATCCATTTCCATGGCCAAAGAGCCGTGATTTTGTTCCTTTTGCAAATGCTCCATATAAAAGCTTGACGGTTGAAAAGGCTGTTCAAAATTGGGTTCAATATGAAGGAAATGTGTTCAGGTTTCCTGGTGGAGGAACACAGTTTCCTCAGGGAGCGGATAAGTATATTGATCAACTGGCATCTGTCATCCCAATTGATAATGGCACAGTTAGGACTGCACTCGATACCGGTTGTGGGGTATGTCGAATCTTTCTTTTGCAACTAATTTATTTATCTACCCCGTCTGTTATATTTATGCTGAGCCAATTTTATTTTGTAGTGGAATATTTTCCGATCCATTTCTATTTTATTGTTTGTTGCTAAGGACTAGGAATCTTTTTCCTTGGTTTTGTTATCATCATATTGGCATATGCATAATTCTGGGACTTTTTGGTAGAATATGATAACTTGTTTACGTGTACTTGCATTTTTTTATCTAATTTTTCCTTGAAGCATTTGTTTGTCACTTTTCTTATTCTTGGTTTCTGTTGTGATCGGATAATTTGTGACTCATTGCATCACATTTTTCTATTACACGTGCCAAGCTTGTGAATCTGGATACACTTTTGTAAGTTGTTGCATTTACGCCTGCTGAATATTAGAATCCTTCCAGGTTGCTAGTTTGGGTGCATATCTATTGAAAAAGAATGTGATAGCGATGTCATTTGCTCCAAAGGACAATCATGAGGCGCAGGTGCAGTTTGCGCTGGAAAGAGGCGTCCCTGCTGTTATTGGAGTTCTTGGATCCATACAGCTTCCATATCCGTCTAGGGCTTTTGATATGGCTCACTGTTCAAGGTGCTTGATTCCATGGGGAGCAAACGGTTAGCATACTAATAAACATACTTGACTCTTATTAATCAAATCATGAGCACATTTCACTTTAAGAGCGACGAGTTCAAACTTTATCCAATTTTCGTGTTCATTCTCCTTTTCAGAAGGAAAGTACTTGATGGAGGTTGATCGGGTCCTCAGGCCTGGTGGTTTTTGGGTACTTTCTGGTCCCCCAATTAACTGGAAGAATAACTACCAGGCATGGCAACGTACGAAGGAGGACCTTGAGGAAGAACAGAAGAAGATAGAAGAAGTAGCAGAACTTCTTTGCTGGGAGAAGTTCTCTGAGAAGGGTGAAATTGCTGTCTGGAGAAAGAGAATCAATGCTGATTCCTGTCCCGGGAGGCAAGATGAGCCCCGCGTTAAAATTTGTGAATCGGGAAATGCTGATGATGTGTGGTAAATGCTATGACTTGTGTCTACTGTTTTTGTTAAATGTTAATGACGAAAGACTAAATTTTTATCATGCTTAGCGGTAAGCAACTAATATGTGTAGTGAGTTTAGGTTACTATGATAAATTTTTTATAAAGGAATTGGTTCTTTGGCCTTTTTCTACCTCCCATTAATTTTATACCTGCTGCAAATCATGTTATTGTAACTCAAATTTGCAAGAATTGAGAGATTTGCTTCTTGGCTGTAAGGAAACATGAATTTCGTGAGCTTAATGCTCATGGGAAAATTAGAAACAATAATCTTCCTATTACCGATTTAGGTTGGCCTCTTGCACAATGTCTACTCTCAGTGGCGTAGCTAGGATTATTTTTTGCCCTGGGCGAAAAATAAATGTGGTCTACGAGTATGTTGTGAGGGAGAGGAGGGAGGCGCTATGTTGTGAGGGAGAGGAGGGAGGCGTGGGAGAGGGAGGAGGGCTGGGGATTGTTGAGATGGAGGTCCTGGAAGTGGGAGAGGGAGGAGGGCTGGGGATTGTTGAGATGGAGGTCCTGGAAGAGGAGGGAGAGGAGGTTGGATTTGTGGGAGAGGGAGGTGAAGTGGCGGGAGAGGAGGGGAAGCGAGGGGAGGAGGGAGAGGTTGTGGGAGAGGCGGAGTTTCTTGCCCTGCGCAGCCGCCCAAGGCAAGCAAGCTTTGGCTACGCCCCTGTCTACTCTTGATTAGTTTGCTTGGAGCTATGTCACTCAAACATAATGGAACTCAAACGATTAGACAAATATTTGGATCCACTAGATGTCAAAATACAAAAGATATGAGAACATTGTCAATCTCGGATGTAAATTAACACTTTATCTATAGATTACTCTTAAGAGAAAAGGAATAGTTGTCCTCCCACTTTTTTATCCATTGGAATCATACATTGATAAGTAGGATTTATTTAGCCCACCTGGAAATCTTCGGAATAAAGGCTTTCTTAGGATACAATTTTGAGCACGAGAGTGTTCAATCTTATTTATCTTGTTATTTTTCTTACCATTCTTAAATAGAAATACAGACTATTTTAGCTATTTCAATCATATCTGTTTCTTTTTCCCTTTATAGGGATTTTTTTTGGAGAATAAAGGATGGGATATCATTGATACTCCATCCTCTCTCTTTTCCCTTTTATAGTTGCATCTGTGATTTCATCCTTTCCCTATGATACTAGGTACAAGAAGATGGAAGCATGTGTAACTCCTTATCCTGAGGTTAACAATCCCGAAGAGGTTGCTGGAGGAGCTATAAAAACATTTCCTGAGAGGTTAAATGATGTTCCTCCAAGAATATCTTCTGACTCTGTACCTGGCTTTTCGGTGGAAAAATATCATGAGGACAATAACTTGTGGAAGAAGCATGTCAAAGCTTACAAAGGTGTCAATAAGTTACTCGACTCAGGGAGATATCGTAATATAATGGATATGAATGCAGGATTGGGCAGTTTTGCCGCAGCAATTGAATCTCCGAAATTATGGGTGATGAACGTTGTGCCTACTATTGCTGAGAAATCTACGCTTGGTGTGGTGTATGAGCGGGGATTAATTGGCATATATCATGATTGGTATGTATCCTCTTCTTAATATTTAGGTGTTTCCATATTGTTCTTTTATTTCAATTATTTGCTATATTTACAATTATTAACTGGTACAGAGAATATAGGAATCTGTTGAAATATATGGACATATTTACTTAATTAAATATCTAGGTGTGACTGACTTGAAATTAGTTCTATTTAAAATTAAATAATACATAATACAATGCTCTGACAGAAATTGTTCATTGATAGGCTTTAAACAGAAAAGACACTATTCTTTACCGAAATCAAATAACACATTCTTTTTAAAAACTGATTTACATGCCGTTGCTCTTCTTTGTCAGGTGTGAAGCTTTCTCCACATACCCAAGGACATACGACCTCATCCATGCTAATGGTGTTTTCAGCCTTTACAAGAATAAGTAAGTCGATGGTGGCTTTTACTTTTGTCTTAATACCAGTATGAAACATGCGTAGTGGAATTGTTCACAAAAGAGAAATATTTAAGGAATAGTTATCTTTTAGTAAGCGAAAGGTAATATTTAAGGAATACTTTTATCTTAGCCTTTTAGTTTGTCATCCTTGTCCTTTTTCAATACAAAATGCAACTAAGAAGCTAGACGATCTGAGGCAAACTAAATAAAAGAAGATATAAATGCAATAGCTGGTCACGTTGAAAATCCTCCCTCATTGTTGGTTTCATGTTTATCTGCATTTAACGCCAAACTATGATTTATTAGGGGTTAGTTTAGAGAAATAGATAAATCCATGATAATTTGATGTTAAAAGAATATAATAATCATAAATGTCGATTCATTTTCATTATTTGTTGACTGCTCCATGAATCCTATTTCTTATTCCTTACTTGATTTGGCGTGGGAGGAAAGAAAAAAAAAGAAAAGAAAAGAAGGTTATACCTTGCATCTCCTCAGTCTTATTTGTGTTGTTTCCTTCGATTTCATTGCCCCTTTACTTGGCCATTACATGGAGCATGAGGTGAGGATAAGTGAAAGGGAACGAACAATGTAATTATATTAATGGGAGGACTTGGACAATTATGTGTATGTTAGTATCGGCCTTTGAGAGGAACCATGCCTGATTCAAATGTTGTCACTTATGGACTATGCCATAGTGTACAGGAAATTAGTACTTTTAAGGGTTGGAATCTCCAATTGGCTAGTAGTAGGTTTCATGGTACACCTAGCTTGCCAAATATTGCTTTGCACATGAGTTTGTTACTTATGCACCCATGCTGAGATCAGGTTAATAATTAGTGTCATTTATGACCGGCAACATTCAAAAGGTTAGAATTTGCAATTGCTCTTCTGTGGGGATCCCCAATTTAAAGTTGTGAATCTTAAGTCTCCAATTTTAGGAGAAATGCTCTCTTGGTCAAAACCTTTTCATTGTAAAATTGTGCACCTTAAGGATTCCTTTTTAAGGGAAAGGCTTTCTTGGTCAAACGGTCTTGATTGTTGTGTACATCTGGCCATCTATTAAAAGATTTGTATTTATAAATCACATGTATTTATCAAATACGCAATGCAAATCAGTTATCTTACGGAATGATGTAGGTGGGTTGGATAGTTTGCATAGGGTAGATGCTCATCACCATCAGCATTATCATCATATAGGCCTTTTACCTTCAAAATGGGCCTGGCTATAGCAATTTTGCTACCTGATGCCGAACCAACTTCAACTTTTTCTCACGTGTAATGTGTGTGTGTGTGTTTGTGTGTGTGTGTTTGTGTATACATACGTGCACAAACACATACATACATACATATATATGCACTCGTACTGTTTCTTAGGTAGGTAAATTTCACAGAACTACCCTGAAATTGATGCTTTACACAAAACTGCCATAAACCTTTTTCATTTGGGGGAAAAAACCACCATGAACTTTTGTTCTGATATGGGATGAGAGATTGTTTTATCTTGAGATATGTATCACATATTATCATATTATTATTTTCTCGTAATACTTGTCCGTTTGGAGCAGATGCAAAATGGAAGACATCCTGTTGGAGATGGATCGAATCCTGCGACCAGAAGGTGCAGTGATATTGAGAGACTCGGTCGACGTTCTCATAAAGGTTAAGAAGCTCGCCGCTGGCATGAGATGGAATATGAAAATGGCTGATCATGAGGACGGTCCTTTTGTGACCGAGAAGGTATTATATGTGGTGAAGCAATATTGGGTTGGCGGCACAAACAAAACTGCTGAAGGATGAAGGAAACTTTTTGGCTAATCATTTGAAGAAGCAGTTGCACATTTTTAACCCCACGCGAGGCATGGAGCTTATTTTTGGTCAGAAATTTGGGTTATTTTGGCGGTTTTTTTGTTCTTTTTGGT
>NC_033796.1:1018788-1040181 GCF_001876935.1 Asparagus officinalis
ACACACAAGCCCCTCGCTTGTTTGTATGTTTTTCTTATGTGGCTATGTCTGCGCTGATGTTGTTCTGAATAGGAGCATAGGAATTTTCGGGTTTCAGAATTCCCATATCTGATTGTATTGTTAGAGATGAGAACTGGACTCTAATAATAAGTGGAATACTTTTACTTTTCCCCCCCTTCACATTGATTTTGATCCGAGAGCAACGAGTTATTTTTCCGCGTAGACCGAGTTTTCTACCCTTGCTTTGCAAGCAGGGAATTTAAAAGATAAATTCAGAACTGGAAGTTGCTTTTGATGTGCATGTTTGGTTCTTTATGACTCGGTGATATTGTTGCAAACATTACCTTAATCTCTCATTGGCATTTTGGGCAGTTTTTTTTTTTTTTGTTGGAGGGAGTTATTAGGTAAATTGCCACCATTCAGATATTTATATCGAAATGAACTTGGATTCACCTAACTGATCTGTTTTGTTTCCACCTGCTGAATATATATAAACGAGTGGAAAGCAAAGTTCCTGGTCGGTGTCCATCACACAAACTGTGGGTGACTGGGACGGTTAGGAAGTATAGCCTGATTTATTTAAGTTAGTCTCCATCACAACAAATGGGAGAGGAACAAATAAAAAGGGTTAACTAAAGAGATTTATCAAAGAACTTCTCATTGAGATAATAATCAGCATCACACGTTGAAAAAGGGTTAAAGAGGGGAATTTTTTTGCTGTGAAATTTAAGTTCTGCTGCAAAATTTTTTTTTGCAAAAATTTTGTTGTTGCTGCTGTTGTTGTTGTTGGGTTTTAGTTTTATTTCTTTTTGACCGTTATTGATAGATAAGTCTCAATCTACAATCAATATATGGCATAATACAGTTTTAAATTTTAGATTTGCTCTTTATATTGTATATAAAGAAATTATTATAGGTTGTCATCATGTTTACCGTAAGAAAAATTCCTTAAAAAAATTCAAAATATGAGACCAACAGGGTGACGCGTGAGGTGTCCCACTCCTATTGTTGCACGATGAGCTGATCATTGTTCTCATATTTTGGGTTCCTGTAGCAAACTCAGCGTCAACAGCTCGATCTTATTAGTGCAAACTCACCACCACAAAGCACAAAGGTCTTATATGAAAGGGAAATATAGCCGACGGTCTTGACCAAAGTTAGGGGAACATAAATAAATAAATAAATTAATGACCACAGGCATTCATTTAACGAGGCTTTCATCGTCAGTCCGCGTCCCCACTCCCACTCCGCGTCGAGCTCCTTTACTGATAGCGCGCATCACAAACAGTTATCAAATGCCAAACTTTGTCGGCGATCCTTCCGAGATAAAATAATCACCGACAAAATCCGATCTTCCTCCTCCTCCTCCTTATTAAGCTCCTAATTTCGTTTCCCCCGCACCGTCGCTCTTCTCTCAGCATCGTCATCAATGGCCGCTGAGCGGCCGCTCTACCTCCGCCCGCCCCCTCTCCTTTCTTCAATACCGCGTCTTCGCCTCCGCCATCTCACCCTCTCTTTCCTCGCCTCTCTCTCCGTCATCCTCTCCTCTCATCTCCTCCTCCCCCTCCTCCTCCTCCTCCTCCTCCCCCCCCTTGACCTAGCCGGCTCCTCACGACGGCCGAGACGCTCCGTCGTCTTCGTTCTTTCGCCGGAGCTCGGCGTCGACGGAGCTTCCTCTCCCTCAGCTCCTCCGATCCCCTCCGCACCCGCCTACCTCCTTCCTGCCGCCGCACGACCTCACCCCTTCGCCCTCGTCCACGCCTACTCCTCCCTCGCTCGCCGCTCCAAGCTCTCCTCCTCTCGATCTCTCTCCATTTTCCAAGACCTCTCCTCCTCCTTCTCTCAGCTCGCTTCCAAGATCTCTTCCTCCTCCTCCTCCAATCTCGACGACGACTCCCTCCGTCTCTTGGAGAAAGAAGCCAAGGAGAAGATCAAGACCGCTCGCCAGATCATCTCTGAATCTAAGGAGTCCTTCGACACTCAGCTCAAGATCCAGAAGCTTCGAGACACGATCTTCGCCGTTAATGAGCAGCTCAACAAGGCCAAGAAGCTAGGCTCGCTGTCCAGTCAGATCGCTGCCGGATCCACCCCTAAATCGATCCACTGCCTCAATATGAGACTGATGGGGGATTGGATCAACAATCCTAAGAAGTACAAGAAGCTGATCCCTAACCCTAACTCCCCGGCTCTCATAAACCCAGATCTTTATCACTATGCAATTTTCTCCGATAATGTGATCGCGGTCTCCGTGGTTGTGAATTCGGCGGTGAAGAGTGCTAAGGAGCCGCGAAAGCACGTGTTCCACGTGGTGACGGACAAGATGTATGTGGCGGCGATGAGCGATGAGGGTTTGGTTTCTGAGGAGGCCGCCGGCGCACGGTGCACGTGTGGATGTCCGGTCGGTGTCGGAGTTTGGGTTCTTGAACTCGTCTTACTCGCCGGTGATTCGAATGGTTGAAGGAGGGAGAAAGGATTTGGATTTGCTTGAGTACTTGAGGTTCTACTTGCCGGAGATGTTTCCTAAATTGAGGAGGATTGTTTTGTTGGAGGATGATGTGGTGGTGCAGAGAGATTTGGCTGGGCTCTTTAGGGCGGATCTCGGTGGGAAGGTGAATGGGGCGGTGGAGATGTGCTTTGGGGGATTTCGTAGGTACAGTAAGTACTTGAACTTTTCGACTGAGGCGGTGAAGGAGAAGTTTAGCCCGAGGGCTTGTGCTTGGGGTTTCGGGGTGAATGTGTTTGACCTTGATGTGTGGAGGAGGGAGCAGTGCACGGACCAGTTCCATCAGTTCCAAAACTTGGTGAGATTCTTCGACTTTAGCTGATTAATCTGCATCTTGTTATTAGTATTTAGCATTATAGCCTTTACATTTACCTTTAGCTCTTTAGGGATATACTGGTCAGGGACAGAACCTATTCAGAGCATTATAAGTAAAATACTAGATAAAAAAATGATTGCTGAGTCTATAGACACCAATTATGTATATGCATCATGTTAAACTAACGCGCCTGCTATATCAATTGTTTCACGACGTCAAATAGAATTGTATAGGAATACCGTTAATGTGTGGGAGGATCTTGGCAGTGCATTGGTGATTCAATTATGACTCTTTCTATAGCTTGTAATCCTGGCATGCTTTGTACTACATGGACATTCACACCTTTTTGCAACCATCTCTCGTGGTCTCATGCATTTCTACCTTCTACATAAAAATAGGTGAAGCATGTTTATACTGGCCAGGGACAGAACCTATTCAGAGCATTATAAGTAAATTACTAGATAAAAAATTGATTGCTGAGTGTATAGACACCAATTATGTATATGCATCATGTTAAACTAGCGTGCCTGCTATATCAACTGTTTCACGACGTCAAATAGAATTGTATAGGAATACAATTAATGCGTGGGAGGATCTTGGCAATGCATTGGTGATTCAATTATGACTCTTTATATAGCTTGTAATCCTGGCATGCTTCGTACTCCGTGGACATTCACACCTTTTTGCAACCATCTCTCATGGTCTCATGCATTTCTACCTTCCACATAAAAATAGGTGAAGTATGTTTATACTGGTGAGGGACAGAACCTATTCAGAGCATTATAAGTAAAATACTAGATAAAAAATTGATTGCTGAGTGTATAGACACCAATTATGTATACGCATCATGTTAAACTAGCGCGCCTGCTATATCAACTGTTTCACGACGTCAAATAGAATTGTATAGGAATACGATTAATGTGTGGGAGGATCTTGGCAACGCATTGGTGATTCAATTATGACTCTTTATATAGCTTGTAATCCTGGCATGCTTCGTACTCCGTGGACATTCACACCTTTTTGCAACCATCTCTCATGGTCTCATGCATTTCTACCTTCCACATAAAAATAGGTGAAGTATGTTTATACTGGTGAGGGACAGAACCTATTCAGAGCATTATAAGTAAAATACTAGATAAAAAATTGATTGCTGACTTTGTAAACACCAATTATGTATATGCATCATGTTAAACTAACGCGCCTGCTATATCAACTGTTTCACGACGTCAAATAGAATTGTATGGGAATACCGTTAATGTGTGGGAGGATCTTGGCAGTGCATTGGTGATTCAATTATGACTCTTTCTATAGCTTGTAATTCTGGCATGCTTCGTACTATGTGGACATTGACACCTTTTTTCAACCATCTCTCATGGGCTCATGCATCTGTACATGCGACAGAAAAATAGGTGAAGCATGTTTATTTGTCTAGCAGTGGATGATGTAATTTGCCATTCTCGCTCTGTTTTGCTCGTGTCTACCACATTGGTCAATTCCGTGACAAACAAGTAAACATATTGTTTGAAATAGTCCACAAGATCATCACAAGTTTAAACCCCTATTCTCAGTTTGAATTTTATGGTGCTGGGAGTGATTTGCCATTTTTAACCAACAAAAGCACTTCAGGCACATGTTCAACAAATTTAGGCCTTTTGGTAGAAATGTGGCATCAGCTTGGCATTGGCATCCACCGTTAAAAACATGTCATCACATCCTTCTCTGCGTGATTCGGCAACTGATATGTTATTGGTGATTCTTTCTGTTCTCTAGTGGTGCTAGTGCTACTGTATTAACAAGCTATGGCAGCATGCTCTGAAGTTTGTTTCACCTGTGCTGTTCACTATATGCAGTTCAAACCACCCTATAACCACAGATGGAACCAATTTGGGTATTGTGTATGTTTCCATGGTTCATCCAACTCTATGGTGGTGCAGGCCGATGCTCTTTGCCTTGTGCAAGTTAATCAGTCTTGACTTCTCTTGATCTCCTCATAAAATAGCTGTTCATTGGTTCCATATTCCAAAGCACTTTGCCAATGAGTTATCCTCTTTATCTTTTCTTTCCATATAATAAATATCCTTCTTTGAAATCTGCTATGTGCCATAATGCTTCCCAACTTCTTATTAACTTCATATTTCATTGGCTTCTCCATCTACTTTGCCACCTAAACCTATGCAACTTCATTGCATGGAGAAAGTATGTTTTCCTGGGAAAAACAGGAAAACAAATATGAGCGCATCCTCACACTGACAATAAGAAATATGGAGTAGATTATGCACTGATGATTCCTCTTATATGACATCAAGCCTTCCTCCCTATGGTCCAAAGACATGAACATGAGTGTGTAACAGATACATGTGATTGGTGGCAATGACTGCCCAGAATTCAAACATGAGAACATGACTAATGGTGTGTTTATTGGAATATGTTATGCTTAACTCAATAGCCGTATAAATATTTGTTATTAGCATAAGAAAACCGGGGCATTCTGTGAAAGGCTTTACCATTTTTTAGTGTTGGGTCCAGTTGAACATGTGTTGTGTCATGTCCGGCTATCAGACATGTCAACTTCTTGGCAGGAAGAAGAATCTTGCATATTGTGAAGTCCTCCAAGTCATCTTTTTCAACAAGAAATTGCACATCTTTAGAAGATCGATGTGTCACCTAACATGAACCCTATACCTTAGGGGGCGAGGTTACTGTATTGAAAAGCCTGATCTTCTTGCTTAAAAGCTACGTAAATGTAACTCCTTCCTGATGGTTCTAATGATATAAAACACAATTCCTTGGCTATGAGATTATCTCCTTTTTCTTTATAAGTATAATGTATGCTAGTATACATTGATTATTATTTTATTACCCTCTTCATTTTTTTCCTTTCCAAATATATGTATACTAGAATCCATCGGCTCTCAATATCAATGTTTTAAATATCGGATATCGGGGAAATATCTGATGGCCAAAATTCATATCGGATTGCGAAAATCTGAGAAATATCGGGGATATGTGGTAAATATTGGAATGCCATAATTGATGTTTGCATATATAGTATAATGCACTAAAATGTAATCTCGACATATGTAATGAAATCTAAGCATATAAAATATGAATAATATATGTTTAGTATCACTAATCAATCTTGTAAAATAAACAAAAGTACAAATCAACTTTGCAACATTTGGTCTAATTTTTTTAGGGTAAAATGTCATTTGATATAATGAGGAAATCATGATATCTTGCCCAAACATTATCAAACACAGTATAGTGTTTGGTGACAAGCCATATAAAAAGATGTATCGGTCCACATACCGGCTGATATATTGGCCATATCGGGGGATATATCGCCCAAAATAGCCAAAAAGCAGTAAAGGATATTTAGAGACCATATCGGTTGCGGCAAGCCCTGTAAAAGGATATATCGGGGGATATATCGGGCTATGTCGGGGATATTTAAAACAATGTTCAATATTACCTGATCTACACCCTGTTGTTGATAAGGATCCTTACATTCTCCGGCAAAAAAAATCCCAAAAGCACGCTTTCACGTTGCCAGTTATCTTGATAGGATTTGTTTAGGGCACAAGATTAATGTGATGTGATTTGATCATAAATGGGAAGGAAACTTAGGAATTATTTATTGATGGGAAATAAGATTATTTCAATGTTAGTTAAATCTTTAATATTATGAAGTAGCTCCTCCAATCAATCATTAGATTTGCTGTTAGGTTTCCCAATTCTTATAAATTGTTAGAAATTAGTCCCTTGAAATTGCGAAAAAAGAATTGAGAGACCAAACATCAATTTTAAAGATTTGATGGGCTAATTCCAAAATATTAAATATAAGGGACTATTTTGAAATGACCCTATTTTCCATCTATAAATAAATCATAACCTCTTCTTTCTTTTTCAATTAAACCACATTTTGTATGATCTTTAGCCTTAAAAAAATCTATCTTATGATGGCTGGCAATATGAAGGAGAGGTTTTGGGAGGTTTTGCTGAAGAATGTGAGAATTATTATTAACGACGGGGATGAAGATCAGCTAGCATGGTGGCCAATGAGTTCTACCCTTTTCGTTGTGCGATTTACAGATTTGAGACCATCTCACAGGAAGCGTGCAAGACCTCTTAAGTATTCATCTCTTGAGAAAGGGGAAAATTTGATGAGCTTACTAAAATAACATGCGGTCGGGATGCTTTCTAGTATACATATAGTTAGAATGAAAAAAAGAAAAAGAAAAAGAAAAAGAAAAAGAAAAAGAATCCCATAGTTGAGGAATTGTTTTTTATATCATTAAATTCATCAGGAGGATGCTTTGGAGGGTGTTAACTTTACATAAGATTTAGGTTACACATCAATCTTCAGATTTAAAAAGACTCCCATAGTTGAGGAATTGTTTTTTATATCATTAAATTCACCAGGAGGATGCTTTGGAGGGTGTTAACTTTACATAAGATTTTAGGTGGCACATCAATCTTCAGATTTGCAAGTTCTTGCAGGGAATGGTCTATGAAATTCTTGCAGGGAATGGCCTAAATATACGCTTGAATTGAATATATGAATGTCATCAGGAGAAGGGATGCAAAAGGAAAATGATTAATTTGAGGAACACATTTTTGCATAAAAAAGACGTGCATTTGTTTTATTGAAGTCTGTAAAGTTGTGACTGGTTTTTTTGCAGAAAAATACCTGTGGATGTGTTTTGTTGAAGTCTGATAGGTATAGGGATACCACTAGTTGGAAGGAATGTAAAATGTTTTGACGAACGTGCTTTTTTCACAAGAGGACCCATGAATGTGTTTTTTTGGGACTCCATAGGAATAGGAATACTACAAGAGTACATAATATCAATAATTTCACAATATTCAAGAGTTTTTTTCTCATTTGACTTCCAGCATAAGAGCATAAGCAATTGCTAGAACAAAGAGTGTGAGTGATTTTTTCCATTACAAAATTAATAGTCATTGACTCGTTAAACAGTTGCAATCATGTCATGCATCTCATTTATATTGCTTGTATAATCTTGTCCGTGTTATTGTTATGAGGTCCATGACCATATCACTTGGTAGGAAACTTTGTTACTTTACATTTTGTTTATCGTTAGTTTCTTTTGTAATCACATTTTACCCTTGGGGAGGTTCGTGTCTAAAATTTATTGGCTTGTTATCTCAATAGAATGAGGACGGGTTGCTTTGGAATCCGGGTACTGTGTTGCCAGCAGGACTAGCAACATTCTACACAACTACAAAGCCTCTTGAGAAATCATGGCATGTGATGGGGCTCGGCTACAACCCAAGTGTGAGCCAAGATGAAATCCGTAATGCTGCTGTTATACATTTCAATGGAAACATGAAACCGTGGCTGGATGTTGCCTTGAACCAGTACAAGCATCTATGGACCAAGTATGTTGATAGTGAGATGGAGTTTCTTCCACTCTGTAACTTTGGGTTTTAAGCACATAAGAGCAGGTTGCTTCACACAGTTTCTTGCCTTCTCTCACTTCACTTCGACCCTAAATTGTGGTCCAGGCAAAAGTGCCTGTTTATACTGATATGCTACAGGTTCCCTTATCCCGATTTGTGCCGCCGTCTGTCCATTGACTTTTGTATTGTAGACGTACTATTTGTTTCTCGTGCAGTAGCATAGATGTATTACTAGTTGACTCGACATAAATTATAAAGCAAAAACTAGAGGAAACAAGTGATTCTTCTGGTAAGTTTGCGCTTTTGCAGCGAAATTACTTTTTGTATCAGTGAGCTGATGGATGAACATCCGGTGTACTTAGTTGGTCTATGTGTCCAAATATCACATGGGATTCTAATACTGGTGTCGGTATTCTCTGCTGGAGTTGTCGTGGGTATAAAGATATAACAATGGTGTAGCCCGTAACTAAACTGTCACTTTTGATCCTCTGATGTTTTGAGTCTTTGATTTCTTGAATTTGATTTGCGGACGTTTTGCCTGGCCATGTTCATGTTAGTATCCTCAGATTCCTGGCAGAGTACTGCCATCTTTTGAAAACGAATCAAACGTACCTATACTTCAAATAGGGATGCAGGAGAAAAAAAGGAGAGTCTTTCCAAATTTGGGGCATTCTTCAAATATTTAGGGAGAGTTTTGTCATAAATACAACACGTTACGTTCTTCAAAACGGGATGGGGAAAAAAATAAATATAAAATAAAATCTGTAATTACAAAAAAAACCATTGGGGCAGTTCCAATGCATAAGAGCATCCCAAAATAGGGATGTAGAATATTTTTATTATTGTAATTGGAGCAATTTTTTTTGAAGAATATGATTTTTGCTTCCCTATTTTGGAGAAAATTTTGGGAAAATTGTTGGAGATGCTCTTACAATGGTAACCTTCCCAACCCCCTCAAAAAGAGACTGAGATCCTCTCCTAATGAAAATCTTCTAATGTCTCCTAATAAGGAGATCCTATCCTTTTATTTTCATCATGATCTTTCATTTTCTCACCCATCCTTGTGGGCCCCACTCCCAACTCTTCACAAATCTCATTAGGAAATATTAGGCATTAGGAGAGGATCCCAATTCCTCAAAAAGCTATCCATTGCTACATTCAAAAACCTATGCTCTCACCATGATACCTCAAGTTTTATTTCATACCTAAAATACTTTAAAAAGTTCTCAAACTGACAATTTGATACCCGAATTGTTCTGATGAAACTTTAGAGGGTACTAAAGCGCGAATAACTCATTTTTTAAAACAGTATAGCGCCATTCCCGCTGTACACCCCCGAAAAAGAAAGATACTGGGCAGATGGAAAGGGCTGGTGCTCGCTTCATTTTTATTCAGAATTAAAAATAATAATAAAAAAAGGGGAAAGCAAGGGTCATAAAAAGAGCTGTGAACAGGAGAATAAGGTCAAAGCGCCCTCTCGCCTCTCTTCGCTGTTTCTCAACTGCGAAAAAAAAAAAAAAAAAAAAAACCCTCCTCCTCCTACTCCTCCTCCGCCCTCAATCTCCGTAATAATAAAGAGAAAGAGAAACTGATCCTTCAACCTCGTTCCTCACTTACTTAAGGTTCATCCTCCCCCCTCTCCTCATGTATAGATTTCGTCAGATCTCGTGCTCCGATGCTTGGATCTGGTCTCAGGATTGCTACTTTCTAATATACATATATATTTTTCTTTTTTACCCTTTCAATTTATACATATATATTTTTTTTGTGTGCAGAATCTGACCGCTTCGAGTTAAACTAGAGATGGGATTTAGGGTTTCGGATGAGCTGCTGGGCACTTTCGTGCCGATCGCGGTCTACTGGATCTACTCGGGATTCTATGAGCTTCTCGGCGGTCTCCATAACTACAGGCTTCACCCGAAGGGCGAAGAGGAAGTCAAGAACGTGGCGACCAAAGCAACGGTTGTTAAAGGAGTTCTCATTCAGCAAGCCTTTCAGATCGCCGTCTCCCTTCTCCTGTTCACGGTATACACGTTCATTTAGTTGTGTTCTGTAACTAGTATCGTGGAAATGGGTATGTGAATCTGCCGCTATTCGTATTTCGAAAAGGAACCTAATTACAACCTTCAGCCACTTTAGTACAACTTACCCACCCCCCCTGAATTCGCTTCTTGATTGTGATAAACCCCGTCTCTTATGAATCGGGGCGCGGATAAATGACGCTGAGGGGGTGATGAGTGTTGCTGGAGATGAAAATGAGGGGGTTATCTGCAGTTTACCCAAGAAAAAAAAAAGACCATAGCCTGTCTTGCGTATAAATCTCCTCATGGTAAACTAATTTGCAGATTTGTAAGCGTCGGAAGATAAATCGAAAGCGTCAAAGACAAACATAAACATGTGTCATGTTCAGGCTTGTTCAGGCTTGTTCAGGCTTGTTCAGGCTTGTTAGGAGAAGTGTCGCAGATAGCTTAGTATTAACCTTTCACTTTTCTACGTCAATGTCGTATCTGCACTATGTATTCTTCTATATGATATGCGATATAACACGTGTTTTAATGAATAAAATAGATATCATAGTATCATGTATTGTAAGTTGTTAATGTTGGGTTTTTCTATTATGCAGTTCATCGGTGATGACTCAATGACAGTTTCGCGGCAACCTTCTATTATTTTGATATTAATTCAGTTTGCAATCGCTATGGTAGTGATGGACACATGGCAGTATTTCGTGCATCGGTATATGCACATTAACAAGTTCTTGTACAAACACATCCACTCCAAGCACCATAGCCTTGTTGTCCCCTTTGCCTATGGTGCTCTATACAATCACCCCCTTGAGGGGCTACTCCTGGACACTGTCGGTGGGGTTTTGTCCTTCCTTATCTCCGGAATGACCCCTCGGACCTCAATCTTCTTCTTTTCTTTTGCGACAGTCAAGACGGTTGATGATCATTGTGGATTGTGGCTTCCAGGCAACCTCTTCCATGTGTTCTTCAGTAACAACTGTGCTTACCATGATATTCACCATCAGCTCTATGGAAACAAGTACAACTTCTCACAACCTTTCTTTGTGACATGGGATAAAATTCTTGGAACGTACATGCCCTATTCACTTGAAAAGAGGAAAGAAGGGGGATTGGAGGCGCGACCAATAAAAAAGATTGACTAAGGTCGCATTCTATATATTAACCTGTTATCAATATTTATTTTTCTGTTTATAAAGGTTAGAATTGATGTTGCTAGAGTATAGAGATGATCATTTGATGAAGGCAATGTTTGCGAGTTGTTTTCTTGTATTCTGTAGTGTGTACATAAAGCATTATTCATTTGTTGGTTGATTCCCTCGTGCTTCCTATCCACCTTGCTCAACCTTTCCCCTCCTTCCTCCTCAACTCAAGATCTAAGCTCGGTGACACCATCTTCACTGTCAGTGAGCAGCTCAACGATGACAAGAAATTTATCAGATTATCTGTCAGACCGCTGCTGGATGTGCTCTTAAGTTCATACACAGCCTAGCACAAGGTTGATGGAGGATCGAATAAACAATTCGGAGGCTAATAGAAATCGTTACCTAACCCTAATTTTCTATTTGTGGATATGAGATCTATCACTACATGCTCTTCTTGGACAATGTAATTACTGCATTTGTTCTCGAGAAGTCTACGCTCAAGAATGCTGAAACCATATAGGCGTGACATATAAGATGTATGTGGAGACAATGCAGGTATGTTTCACTTGGGGGCCGATTGTCTGTGGGGCTGCCATGGAGGTCACATCTGTCTTATATTTTTTCCGTTCTCGAGCTTGTGTTATTTTCCAGTGATTTGGATATATTTGAGAGTGGTCAGAAATTGGGATGCCCTTTAGTACTTGAGAGTTTATCCGTCTTTTCCAAGTAGAGTCGGATTGTGTCTTTGGAGGTCGGTAGGGCAGAAGGATCTGACTGGGTTTTTGCGGTGGGACATGATGGCAATATGAACTTGGTGGCAGAGAAGTCTTCGAGGGGTTCCGGTAGTCAATACACGAGCTTTTCTATTTTTGTTTGAGGAATGTCAGCATGTTTTCCGCTCTGTGTGAATATGTATGATTCCAGCGAATGGAGGAGGAAGGATTTCCTCAGTATCAAGCCTCGGTGAGATTCTTCGGTCCCAACTTATTTGAACTGCGTTTGCTATGCGTATTTAACATTATTATAGATTGTAGATAGTTTTATGTGTTATTACTCTCAGCCCTTTGCAGATAAACTGTTGACATTATAAATAATATACCGGAACGAAGATTATTTGCTTAAAAATTGTTTTCAGTTTTGTGTTTTGCTTACGAAATGATGTCAGTTCTACAGATGCTTGTCTTCTGAATAATTTTACTTGCACAAAATGAAAGTTGGTTCGGTATACGTGAGAATCTTTGCAAGCTTTTGTTGACTCAAATAGGATTTTAACTTGATTGTATATTGTATACATAGCATCTTATTCACATTTTTGTCTTTTTTTGTTTTTTCCTGAACCATCTCTCCAGTATAAGAATTATTATTCTAAAATTTGTGTGCTATAAGTCTCATACGCACCAGCATAGTTTCACATTTTCTCCTGACATCTGTATCAAAATTGTCAAGCATTGTGTAGTATATTTGATGCCATTGACATGCTAGCGTGAGATTTAATTTGCCTTTTCTTCCCTACGGCACTCATGTGAACCAAAATGTACCTTGACCATCCGAACTAATAAACAATCTCATGCCGAATGTAAGCCCTATTGGATATTGATGCTGTGGCTCTCATCCGTGTGATAAAGTGAGAGTGAGGCAGCCTCTATACCTTTAGGAAGAGAGACCAGGCGTTTCGACTACTAGCTTTGTAAACAGCAACTCTTTAATTGTTAAGAGCTTCTAGAGCAATCTGTCATGCATACTAAAAAAATAAATAAATGTCATTATGTGTACGTAAAGCCAAAAATTCTAATATTATGATTTTGAGTGTAATGGGGCGAGGAGTTTAGAGATAGGCCTAAGAGTTCTTTGTTGGAGATAATAATTTAAGGGAGGAGACAACTCGTAGGCAGCAGAACTGAATGGAAGACTATGATTCATGTAGCCTGCCCCAAATTTTTTATTGATAGAAGCTTTTTGTTGTTGTGTAGCATATGATTCTATGAGTTAAAAAGGTTGCTTCTGATAATTACGGAGTGGGTGTGATATTTTGCTTGTACAAAATTAATTATCGTTAAAGTTCCATTGATCAATCTCATGTTTCTTCTGTACCGGTTATATAATCTTGTTGATCTTGGTGTTGCTAATTAAGTCCGCGGTGCTAGCATTTTCTTAGCCAAGATAATTAAACATTTTTCGGCCGTTATTTGTGTTCTGTCCTTTCTGAAACTAACCTTTCAGTTTACTACCTCGTTATTTTTGTAGAGCGAGGATACCTTGGAACCCAGAGCCTGTTACCGGCAGACTTGCTGACGTTATACGCTACCACAAAGCCTCTCGAGTAGTCAAAGCATGCGATAGTTCAGCTACATCCAAGCAAGAGGTAAATGAAATCTGTGATCCTCTGTCGAACATTTTAATGAAACATGAAGTCTGGGTCGGACATTGACATGAACTGATACAATCACTGGAAGACTCTTGAGTTTGTTGATACTGGCTGGAATTTCTTCCAAATCCAAATTATGATGCAAAAGATGGTGTTTGTCAAAATTGTTTGCTGATTTCATGTTCCAATTTCCCCAAGTCTGCCCTGTTTATTATCATATAAGTGTGCACGACTCTCTGTTTTCCTTAGATCGTGTTACTGGTTTGCTTGAAACAATTTACAAATTAGAAACGCCGAGGTGGTTGACGTTTGTAGTTCATCCGGCGCTTCTCAATCTTTGCAGCAAATTATTACCTTTTGAAGGGATTTGATTTTATCTTGATATTCTGCATAGTTTGGCAATTCGTTTTATTGCTCGTGAATTATTGAATGAGCTGTACTTATTGTCTGCCCAAAAATCTCATGGAGTCGTATATAAAGATACAACCTTATACATAGCACATAAATAAATGATTGAATTTTACTATTAAGGCCGTTACTCTTTGGGCCATGATCGCCCTTGTTACCTGTTTTTGTACCCTCGACAGAGGAAGTTGGGGGCTACATCATTTACCTAACGTGTTGTCAAGTTCTTTAATTCATTGGTTTCTCTTTCTTTTAAAAGCTCGAGAGTTTAAAGGGTGTGAATCTTTAAACAGTTTGCAGTTTAGCACCAAGCAAATTTGAGTGGTGGTGAGTGAGCAACAGTGGAAGGGGTCAATTTGGGCAAATGTCATCCTCAAAAACAAACTACTACATGTTGATGTGCTAAATGGGATTTGTTAGTCAACAATTGAGGTAGATGAACGTTCCTGTAGTCTGGATTAATGGTGTGTTTGGGAGTTTACTTAGGGCTTGTTTGGATTGAGGGGGATGAGGGTGAAGGGAAGTTAGGGGAACCATTCACTTCCATTCACCTTGTTTGGGAACACTTAGGAGGTGAAGTTAATTCACCCTAGTTCTCATTGGTTCACCTCCTAATAGTATAAAATTTATTACCCCTCAAATTGGGGTGTAACCAAGGAAAAGGGAACTCCTTTCCCTTCCCTTCCCTTCTCTTAGTTTCCCTTAACTTCCCCTCACCCCCTACAAATCCAAACATGCCCTTAGGGAAGGGGAGGAAGGGGAATGAAGGGGAAAAATTCCCCTTCCTTCCCTTCCCCTCCATTACACCCTGTATGTAGAGAAAATTGCAAAGAAGAGAATAAAGAAAATGTGACTTTGATTCCTTTGATCTCGGTTACAACTTGATTACAAAAGAGAGGAAAACGAATTTGGTTTTCCCCTTTGTTTAAAACTGGGTTCTTCTTGGCAGCGATGGAGTGCTTCCTTCGATTGATTGCGTCGAACTTGCTCTCCGTTGACGATCCGACCGTCTTTATCTCGTGGGAACGATGAACTTTCGTGGAAAAAAATAACTCTGAATGAGTTTAAGAACTCTGAACGAGTTTGAACTCTGAACGAGTTTGAACTCTGTGAATAGAGTTGTTGGAACCGAAAATTCGGTTAATGATCAAGCTGTTTTTCTGTTGTCGAAGAATCCTCTCAGATTTGATCTTCTGAGTTTGATTCAAAAATCCTATCTCTAAGGATTTCGTTGCTGCTGAATCTCCAAGCCTGAGTGGTTGAGATCCTGAGAATCCAACCTGTGCGGTTCAGATGTCAAAAATCCAACCACTCCCCCTTTAGTTTTCAAAGAGCCAGCCCCTTAACTCAGTTGAGTCTGTTGAGTTTTTATAGGGGGATAAGAGGTTGTAACTAACCTCTAAATCCGCTCCTAAGTGGGCGTGATTTCCTCAGATCGTGGGGAAACAGTTCTGAAACCGTTCGACTCGTGTTTGAACGAGTCAAACGCCCATCTGGCGTTCAGAACCCGACTTCGTGTCTTTGAATTGAGACGCGAGGTTGGGTGTTAGCTGAACACCATTGAACGCGAGGGTCGCTCACGTTTGGTTTGTGCCTTGATGACACGAGGGTCGCTGTTGGTTGAGATTGTGGCTTGGCGACGCGGGGGTCGCCTTCATTTCCAAAGTTGTGACGCGGGGATGACATCCGCGTTCCAGAAGGAGTTAGTTGACTTGTAACTTCCTCTGTAGAGCGTTGCAAGGACCGTTGTTCAGTAATCCTGGCTTTAGCTGTTGTGGGGTGTGAAAGCCGTCAGATTGTAACTTTCACTGTAGATTGTGAAGACTGCTGAATAGAGTTTTCATCAGTTGTTGGAAGTGTCGTTGAATTGTAACCCTTCTCGATCTATGTGAAAAGTCCTCTATTTGCCGCTTTCGATCCCCGACCCGAAAGCTATTTGATTGTAGCTTTCGTTGTAGGAGCTAGACGGGAATCAACATCCATAGTGTCTCAAAGACGGATATTTGCCCACAGCTCTCTACCAAGCAACTCGCCAACTAAGTCCAACCTTTTATTTCTGAAATCATCCCGCTGCTCATCAGCATCTCAAATGGTTGCTAAAATATTAGTCATGTTGTTATCGCAACCATCAAGATCAATCATCTCAGAAATGAAGTCGTGTTTATGGCGATTGTGGAGTTACAGATGCAGTGATTTAGAAAGTCGTCTGATTGTGACTTCCATTGTCGGAGCTTGTTTGAGTAAGCTATCTATTGTGATTTTTAGACAGCCTACAGAACCCCCTCCAAAGTTTTCGAAAGTTCGCGGTTGACTGGGACGAATTTTCGGAATACTTTGGATCTTAAAATTTAGTGGATTGATTGCTTCTTCCGTCTGATCGAGCCAGATGATTTCGACGTTGTCGATTGTAATCTATCTGTACCCCTCCAATAGACTCCCCAGTGGAGTCGTTTGTTTCTTCCTGGCTTTGGTCGCTTTGATAGCCAAGAAATTGCTGTCATAATGGTCCCAATACAGAGATCTTTTCTGTACTTGAGGATTGGAACGCGTGGGTGAGCTCAGCGTTGGGAAATTTGAACGCGTAGATGAGCATCGCGTTTGGAAGCTGAACCAACTCGAACGCGAGGGTCGAGTTTGGGCGGGCTGATGGCCTCGAATCCCGTACGTTACGATTTGACAGCTCATAGCTGTCTATAAATAGACCGCTAGGGGTCAGATCAAGAGTCATTCGACTCTTCTTGAAATTTTAACGAAAAAATTTCGTTCTCATCTCCGGCGAACACTGCTCATCTCCTCCGACGAGATTCAATGGCACCCAAGAAGCCCGTCGCTCCCAAGTCTGATGCTGCTGCCGCTCGAGGGTCTGCCTCGTCAGCGCCGGCCGGCGGCGCTGCTGCTCAGGCGGATATGCCGCCCCAACTCCCTTTGATTGGCGGTGAGTATGACCTCCATGGCCATTAAACTTGCTTCGGCAAGTTCTGATCTTGAGATCAACGAGGAAACTCGTTTCAATAACGCGGGGCTGGACTCCGTCGTTTCATCTTTCTTGATGCGGGGGTCGACCTGCGCGTCTGAGATTTTAGACGCGAGGGTCAACCTACGCGTCTGAACCTTCTGACGCGGGGTTCGACCTTCGCGTCTGAGCTTGTTTGACGCGGGGTTCGACCTTCGCGTCTGAGCTTATTTGACGCGGGGTTCGACCTTCGCGTCTGAGCTTGGATTTTGAGTTGTCTAACTCTTTTCCTCTTTTTTGCAGTACGTCATACTAGCGAGCCTCTTCTTTTTCGCCACCATTTTGGACATGAAGGCGGTGCAGACATGAACATAACCTTCAGCTCGCGATTAGAACTCCCAGTTTTCCGAATGAGGGAGAAGAGTCGCGTGGAACTGATCACCCAAGCTTCTCATGACACTCTTAGGACATTGGTTTCGGACGCTCGACTTGAAAGCCCAAACCGTAGGCCAATAGTCAAACCTGGATACCTCTTCGGGGACTTTGTTGACTTTAGGCCAATAGTCAAACCTGGATACCTCTTCGGGGACTTTGTTGACTTTGACGCAAGCACTGCGTATGATGGGGACTGTAAGTGGCTGCGGAAGGTTGAGGACCGCAACCTTTTCTTGCCCAATATAGAGAGGATATTCCCCATATCTTATTTCCAGTGCGCTTCTGTCCCGAGGTGTATGGATTGGCCTCTGGTTAAGGATCAAGATGGGGTTGCCCTCGGAACTCTGACTTTCCATGGGGTCCGTACCGTTGGTTATAATCGGCAGGTGATAGCTTTACGGCCGAGTTTATTTGCTAAGGAGTATCCCCTTGGCGAAGTACCCAGTCCGGCAAAGACCTTCGTTAAGAGGTGACAGCTTTACGGCCGAGTTTATTTGCTAAGGAGTATCCCCTTGGCGAAGCACCCAGTCCGGCAAAGACCTTCGTTAAGAGATTCCTGGAAAAGAAGGGAGAGTTCCCTGCGCAAGGATTTAGAACTCCTGGCTGGGTTCATTCTCCAGCGGCTGGATGGTGGGCCCAGATGACCAAGTTTGTTCTGAAAGAATTGGAAACTCCTCTTGCCCAAGCTGGATTGCTAGTTCCTGTGCGGGCTACTGAGTTTGGGATTATCCAGAGCCACTTTCATTTCTTCTCCATACTGGAGAAGTATAATCCTGATAGTTGCACTTTCTTCACCCCTGTGGGGGAGCTAGGCTTCGCCCTTCACGAGATGCACGAAGTCTCGGGTCTTATTCTCGGGGATTTGCCGTATGAAGAGTTCGTTCCGGGCTCGGCGGAACTCCAGATTTTAAAGAAGACCAGTCCGGAAATTTATGCCACTCTCTGGGAAGTCATGTGTCACTTCCACATTTGCATGCAGCTGACGGGGGTCCGTGGAGGCGGTATTAAGCAAGTGTCTTGGGCGGAATATTTATTCCATAACTTGACCACTAAGGGAGCTTCAGTGACCCGCTTGCCTGCCAGTACTTTGGAGGAGGTTCAGGCTCGTATTGACGACGCTACCTCCCATTACACTAACGAGGCCAAGGAAGATGTTTTCCCGGCTCACACAGAGTTTGAGAGCTTTCATTATCAAGCTCTGATTCCAATTTCCGACGCGACGTTGCTGGCTGGATTCTTGATGCTGTGGCTCAAGCGTTGCGTCGTTCCTACCAGGCCGATTGATGCCCTTGCTATTGAGGTGGTCTACCTGGCTGTTCTCTTGGCGCACGGGAGACCTGTGAGCCTACTCAGCGCCATGGTGGGTTGTCTGCAATATGGATTACGGGAGTTGGCTTCTGACTTTGTTGATGTTACAGAGGTGGAGTCCGAGGGCCACAAGACCTTCAAAACTCCCAATCCCCGGGTGCCGATGCCATATACATACTTGATGGCTTGGTACGTGCTCCACTGTCCTCCTCTGATGAGTGCAGCCTCTCCCCCGGGAGATTCATTCATCCCATTTGTGCAGCGACTAGAGTCTGCGAAATGGGAAGGGGGGTACATGGTTAGGATCCGCCAAATCTTAGCACGGGACACTAACTTCCATATCTACCGCTGTTTCCCTGATTTCGAGGGCGGTGTCTATGGAGCAGAATATCAGGATACGGCAGGTCCTAATGGATTCACTCAGCTGAGCGGGGGGGTTTTCCATTGGCTTTTATCCATCAGGCCAGGCTACCTGATCTTTCGACAAGGCGCCAACTGTTTCGTCGAGCCTTACCAACCCTACAGGTTCGCTCGCCAATTTGGGTATGATCAGTTGTATGTCGGGAACCCTCGTCCTCAACTCTCAGTTATAGCCAACTTATATGAAGGAGCCAGGGCCTGGTATTATTCTGTAGCAGGTTGTACCAAGGCCGTCTTCAAGCTTCCCTATAAAACTGCCAACTCCTACACCTCCATAAGCTTCTGTAATTGGTATCATGCCGCTTCTCAGACTCCCAACTTCAACTTGAATACATCTTGCCTGAAGGACATTAAGCATATGTATAATTTATGAAAGGGGTCCAAGACGTCTCGCTTGAGGGGGATCGATGAGTTTCTATCCATCGAGAGTCAGCCTGCCGAACAGGAAGAGGAACAAGGAGCTGAGCCCGTTCCAGTGGAAGAACAACGAGCGGCTGATCCTCCTATGACAAGAGCAGCTGGGAAAAGAAAACTTTCTGCTGATGAAGCCGACCAATATGATAAACAGATTCGTCGGAAACTTCTGGTGGATTCTCCTCCCAAAAACCAGCCAAAATCTAAGTTATAAATGAAGATCAACAGGAATCGTCCGTGGCGGGCCTGCCACATAGAGCTGGCCTTCGTTCTCACGACCCAGCTTTATCGGGCGAAGCCTCTTCTTACCATCCTCCTGAGGACCAAGAGGATGAATTATTGGAGGCAGACGCAGAATCTGCACCAGTGATGGATCTTCCTAGGTCTCCTGCATTGGAACCAGGGGGTCTTGAAGATAATCCGCCTCCTTCTCCTTCAGCCTTAATGTCACGAGCTGATGATATGGTTCCTAGTCCTACGACGGGACTTATGAGAAGACCAACTGATGGCGCAAGTCTTGAGCCCTCAGCTTCTCAGGATGATGAGGAGCGAGTTGATTATGACGACTCCCCAACTGGTGATGCAGCTGATGAAGATAGAGGTGATGAGGACGCCGACGCTGGCAACATGTCAGGTGGTGGTGAGGATGACAGTGAGCATGATTCCATAAGGCGGACGCAGAATCTGCACCAGTGATGGACCTTCCCAGGTCTCCTGCCTTAGAACCAGGGGGTCTTGAAGAGAATCCATCCCCTTCTCCTTCAGTCTTAATGTCACGACCTGATGATATGGTTCCTAGTCCTACGACTGGACTTATGAGAAGACCCACTGATGGTGCAAGTCTTGAGCCCTCAGCTGCTCAGGATGATGATGAGCGAGTTGATTATGACGACTCCCCAACTGGTGATGCAGCTGATGAAGATAGAGGTGATGAGGACGCCGATGCTGGCAACATGTCAGGTGAAGGTGAAGATGACGATGAGCATGATTCCATCGAAGACGTCACCACCCACATGCTTTTTCTGCGTTCCGACCGTTTTTTCGTGCAGGTTCACCCACTCTCGGGACTACTTCCGCTGCTCCTTTAGAGCAAGAACCTGCGCAAGTGTTGGCTCCTTTAGAAGAGCAACATTTACCTGGTTCTCCTACGGCGACTGTTCCGCCTGTAGCGTTGCCTGAAACTACTGCCGCTACTCCTCCTCCGGAACAACAGCTCGTGCAGGTGTCAGCCCCTATGCAAGAGCAACCCCTGCCTGACTCTTCTGTAGTAGCTACTTCACCAAAAGCGGTGATGAAGATCTCGCTCACCCCAACGGTAGCTGCTTCACCAAAAGCGGTGATGAAGATCTCACTCACCCCAACGGAGGCTGGGCCAAGCTCTTCTCAAGCGAAAGCATTGATGGCTTTGACCTCAAGTCCTTCGCAATTGAACATTTCAATCGCCTCTGCAGCTTCGGCACCTGGATCGCCTGCTAGTCATCATCTTAATATCTCAATCTCAGCTGCTGAAGGGGTATCTTCGGGTGCAATTGTCAGTCTCGCTAATGCACCTAAATTCCTTCAAATCTCCTTGGTGTATCTAAACAGTCTTGCGAAGACTGTAGTTGAGTCATTGATGAATGGCCAAGGAACTTTGAACTCCTTTCGACCTCTGCTGGAAGCAGGCTTAAACGGGGTCAGG
>NC_033796.1:1041181-1087500 GCF_001876935.1 Asparagus officinalis
AATGAATAGCAAGAATTGGTTGTTACTTAACTATCCAAAGAACGAACAAATGAGCATCATGATCACCGTGTAGCTCCGGGTACACCTGGACGTGATGAAGTTAAGGTGCTATTGATACAAATTAAAATTATTGCGCTCTATCTTTTCATTAAAAAAATTGTGATCACTCAATCATAAAGTTAGGAATTTTCTTGAAAATGAACGAAGAAAACCGTGCAAACAAAAACATATTAATTATCCCTACACACCCACTGTTTTCAAAACCATCATTCTTTATCTCCATCTATAATATATCCACATACCCAAATTAAGATGTTGGAGTTTCCCCCTCACCAATTACACCATTCATCAACCTTCACTTTTTCTTTGTACTTAAATTGTATAACATTCATTGCGATGGGGACTCATCTAAGTCCTCTGCCTACCTTGATCGCCCAATAATAATAATAATGTACTAGGCCTTGCAGTTAGTTAATATTGAGATTCTGTTATTATAAACAAATTAAGTAAAGATTAAAAATTCTTAAGAATGTACTACATTCTCTTAGCTTCCCCTGCAAACTTGTTAGTTGTTTATTCCTGGCCCCAATAACTTTTTAAAATTAATCTTAAGGGTTGCTTGCATTAAAAAGTTATGTTAGAGGGCTCATATAGTCTGTTTTATAATTTAAGATACTCAACACATTTTTGTCTCTGATGCATATCAATTATGAGTAATAGTATAATTTGATTGATCCAAGTATATCCTAATATATTAATTTCTAAACTCTTGTATTGTCTTTTGCTCTTTATTATATATCAATCTGATATCACAATTGATGTAGATGATGAAGGCACTACTATAGAATTACTAGGAAAAAGATAAAGGCGGAGAAGGATTTTGGCTCAATTAAATATGAATAAAAAAGAAATAAAGGATAATATTTTTTAAATATTTTATAATAAAACTTACTTTTTTGAGAAAAATTAGGAATCTTTAGAAGATATTTTCATGAAAATTTTTTAATACGCTTGTGTGAATGATTTTGTCATATAAAATTATACTGAAGTCACCATTAATCTTTAGTATTTATTTTTTATTTGAAGTATATCAATAATTAATATGTCTTGCGGTCTTGTGAAAAGTATATGCTCTGTGCTGAGCTTATACAAACCATCTTAATATTACGTATTTGATTATATTTTTATTAACACATCAACAATATATTATTGTTTTTTTTAAAACTTAACCATGGTGTAGCTGACAAAAAAGATGAGCCATTATTACTTATCTCTGTTGTGGCCAAGCAAGTTTTGATGTCTTGGCTTCTACAATATAGGAGCTCAGAAATTGAAAATCTGCACCATGATGGTTCAAATACAGATTCTGAACATGTACGTAGTCCTATTTTGTCAATGTATTTCCAGTGGCTCTCAATTCACATGCCACCCAAGTTTGCAGTGCTCATCAGAAAGTGAAAAGGAAACTGGAAGCTTCTGAGAGAGGAAACTGTTCAACAATGAAAAGTTTCCCAGCCTGACTCAGATTTAACTAAAATCAAGAAACTGAGGCCCAAAACAGAGCTTATGGATTGGCAAGACAATGACTGGAGTTATGTGGCAGTTGCCGCATTTCTTGTGAAACATGCTGATAGCAGGAAAGGAGATGCCTATTTGTTATCAAGGTGCATCTATGTCAGCCATGTTAAATAAGTTGTACTGTATCATTGTTTTATCTACGAAATATCTATCATCTTTCCTCAAATACCAGGTTAAATGTTTGTTTTATTGTGGTTGCTTGTCGCAGTGCTACTCTGATACCATGGGCTTTTCTAATTCCATTACCGGGCTGTGTGTATGGAATCCCCAAGCGATCTATTTCATTTTCTCATCACAGGTTGTCGGATAATCAGTTGCTGTAACATATATTTATTTTTCATTCTGGGCATGATATTTTTCTAGTGTTTACTTTTTTACGATTGGTATCACATACATCTCCAATTCTAGCATTGCAGCATTTGGTCATTCCTAGCTTTTGTTCAGGATGAAAGTAAGCACTTCATTGTCCAGCATGTTTTGTGTATAAGATTTACAGAGCTCAGAACATTTATGCAAGGAATTGTGCACACAAATCAAACAACTTAAGCTGTTTAAATAATTCTATTTTGTTCAAATGAAAACCTCTAATTGTATGATTCATACGAGCTTTAAATCAGCTGAGAGTTGAAGGCAAGATGAGAATATAAAGAAACTTGGTTATATGCAGAGTGAACTAAAAAAATATTGACAATCATTATAATTTAGCTTGGATCAATATAATTGGGTCCTGTTTTGAATACTAACTGCCATGTGGCTTTGGTTCCCTCCTCAAGTTCATGTGCATGAGAAGTTTCAGCACCCTTTCTTCCATAGTTTGTTTTTCATGCCCTATCCTTTTCTAACTTTCTTATCCGCACACTTCTCCCGATTTCATTCTCTCTTGTTAGAGTTTATCTAACTTGATAAATTTGAAATAGGGGGAAAAAGGAGCGATATAATATTTTTAGATATTTTCAGGACATCCTTCTTGTTGTTTTGTGCTCCCATTCTATGATTCACTTGGACATTTAGTATTTTTCTGCTGAAGCTCCTATGGAACTATAATAAAGATGACTCTTATTTTTTTCTTTATCATTGACTGGTTAGAGTCATTTCTAAAAGCAGCACGCATCTATAATTAACTTTTCATAATTAACATGATCTAGTGAACTGCACATTTTGTAGTTGCCATTTTGTTTGTAATCGTGTGTGTTTTGGCACTTGCAGATACTGTTAGATTCAAGGAAATTCATATATCATCATTCGTGTTCTAGCGATGGAAGTGTTACTTTGGATAGTACCACAACCATTGATGGTTTTATGCAAAGAACTCTGGAGTTCAGACAAGAAATGCTTATGTACTGTCAAAGGACGTCCATAAACAGGTAGAGTAAGCCAGGGAGATGGATGGTGGAAATCTTGAAAAATCAATCCTCCAGGAGGGACCATCAGAGTTTCGCTTAACGCATACAGAAGCTGGCAATAGTATAATGGCCAAAGTGCTTGACAAATTTCAGTTGACCCCTCATCTCAGCGCAATACCCTAACGAGTGCTCAGAAGAGTACCAATATGCCATCATCTGAGATATTGTCAGATTTTGCGGTTGCATATTTCAGTTCAATTCATCAGTCTGCTTTCACTGTCTCCATGTTTCAAAAGAAAAGATTGTCTGCAGTCAAACTGAAATTTCTTACCATGTTGTATTGTGGAGATGATGCAGAGCAGGTGAAACTATATTTTCTTTGATTTAACAGAAAAACAATGAATGGGATTCTTTAGTGTTCCAACTGATAAATCAAACCATGCAGGATTGTGCACTAGATCATGGAGTCAGGTAGTGGTTTTATGGCTTGTTTACTTCTACCGTTGGATTTTTATAATTTTACTGATGGGAAATTGGATTTCTTTCAGAATTAATCATCACCGAGAAGTATTTCTAGTCATGGAATGCATAACCAATATCAAGCGTTAGGATACATTGTCGAGACAGTTGAGTCAGATCACACTTAAGCAGTTAAAGGTATCAACTAATCAATTCGTTTTTGGATTACTACACAGTCTATATATGGGATGAATCATGCCAAGCTTAGGATATAATTATTGAGACAGTTAAAGGTATCGACTAATTGATCTCATTTTGGATTACTCACACAGTCTACATATGGGATGAATCATGGCAACTAGTCTATCAAAAATTTTAAAAACTAGAAGCAATTTCTTGGTATGAAACTTTTGAGTTTCATCTTCTCGTGTGTTTAATGTTCAACCTTCCTGTGGAGTTTTACTTAAAAGACTGGTATAGCTGTAAGCTGAGGGCATAGCATAGCCTCCATTAAGCTACGCCACACCACACTTGTTTGGAATGTTGCTCACAGAGACTGTATTTCTAACATTCAGGCGTATGAACTTGAGATGGCGGCGTGGGCCTTGTCCAATGGTTGGATCAAAACATAAGGTTGTTTGGAAAGATTGGTCAATATGGAAAGTGACTGAGGATTCCATCATGATAGTTAGTTGTTCGAGAGCCAGAAGCATTTGAATGGCAATAAAAGTATGGCAGGTGAGCTTTCCTTGTACTCTTTCGCATTTCCTTTCCTACTTTGCACTCATATTGATTCCAGAGGTCAGTCCTGTAGATATTAAAATATCATCCACAAGAGAATGCACAACAACAAGGCTTTTATTCCATTTTTGGAATCGTTTTCATGAATCACGTTCATTCCATTCAGCTCCTCCTAATTAAGTGTATCATATCCTTAATCATTTTCTAACACGAGGTCTCTTAGGCTTACTCTAGAGTCCAAACTTCTTTGGGACGACATAGTGGGGGGGTGTGAATATTAGTTATCTTGTTGGGACCAAGCAGGTTTTGACGTCTTGGCCCCTACAATACCTTAAATGAAAAACAAAATTCCTTTTACTTTTACAGGTATTTGCTGTTGATATCTGCTTGTTATTTAAATACAATATCTCTCGTATTTAAATTTCATTTTTCCTAGAGAATAATACAAACCAACGAACAACTTATGCAAAATTAGTTTGGTCTTCTACTTCTAAGGCTATATCTCATGTATGAGGGTGCCTGAGGAATACATTATTTATTAAGTAGGCATTAATATCTTTAGTAAGATCCAATTAATTGAATACCTGGTGCTTTTGTGGGGAAGGGGTTGTGGGGGAGCTTTTTTTTATAGGAAAAACTTTGAAGCATACGGGACAATTTAAGTCCATAACAATGCACATAAAAAATGTATTATTTCAGCCACACCCTCTACACACAGACATAACCATATAAGAGAGAATAGAAACAGTGAATGGTATATTTTCTGGGTGTTTCGGTACGATCCTCCAGACCACCAAAATAAAAATCAGAACTGAGTCAACAGTGGATGTGAGTACCTAGGACATGTTGCTTCTATCTGTTACGCAGAGGTTTAATGTGTCAACTCGGGCGTTGTATAAGAACCATCGTATCTATGAATTGTATGGATTCTGTAGCAGCTGTGCGTTTATATCTCTGTCTACTGCATAATTGGCCACTGGCCGCATTGGTCGGGCTTGGTCCACCTCTTTTTAAGAGTGAACTTCTCCTGTCCGATATAATCTTGTGGCATGCTTTGGTCACGCCAACGTCGTGAAAAGAGAATGTCACCACACTGATGCCTTACTGGTTGATCTCCATTAGGCCCAAAGTACAGGACCACCAACTCTCCCTGCGGATAGTCAGATTTACAAGGGACAGTGGTAATACGTAAATAAATTAGGATTGCAAATAACACAAATATGGACTATTTCCGCTGTTTGACGTATTATGCTTTACGAGACTATGAGGATGAATTTCGTTAATCTTGGTCATTGAAGTAGATCTTGACATAATGCTGTCCTTATTGCTGGAGTATCAAGTTTTTTCTGATGTTCTTTCTGTATTTTGTGGACATTGTCTTAACATCTAGATTCAATAGTAAAAGATGAAGGCATTGGAAAGTACATTACCATTGCCTTTAGTCTAAGAGTTAATTTGATAGTTTTGAGCTGTCCATTGTACATCCGGAGAAGTGGTTGAACCTTATACCAAGGAACCAAAGGGAAGATTGCCTTCCCGTTAAATCCTTCACATTTCAAATTGTTAGCATTCGTTTCTTCTGTTGCCTGACACAAATTATAAAATTCAAAGAAGATGTCTGTAAGAATGCAATTTGATCAGTATACTATGAATATGTAATACTATAAAGCTGTTGACAAATCTGGGCTCACAATTGATCTAGATTAATACACCATTAATTTCCTGAATAATTGCCATTAACAACCTACTATTAAATCTCATTAACGAGCTAATTTATTTCTCTTAATTAACGCCAGTCTATATCTACTGTATTTCTCATTTAAACAGGTATGACGTTAATTTGGACAAAATCTTCGAAAACTGTCACTTACTCTGTTTCCTGGTGATAAACAATCCTCCCTCGGTATTTATTCCTTGGTGAAATAATACTCCGGTCAGTACGCGTAAGATCCGGACCGGATCTAGATCTCGCGGTGGTCACGGCAAACAACCGCCCGCGCGCAGGCAAAGAACCCACCAAGCGAGCGACCGCAAACAGGGGTCGCGTTTTCGACACAAAGGAGAAAAGTTGTAATCTTTGTTTTATTTTTATTTGATTTTCGTTGTAACCGGATCTTATAAAAAAGGACCGGATCTGTTTCGGTAATCAACAAAAAGTTGTAACTCAAGATGACAATGGAATCAATAACAAAGAAAGCAACGAATTTCCCCGCGAACAGTCATAGGGTGAATATAGGCAATATAATATATTTATGGGTTCAGCCCGCGAGCTTACGGTCAAACCGCTCAACAATGGTGATTATAAATCTCCTTAGTCATGAATTCCTCAAACTTCACATTTTCTGTAGTTGGTAAGCAATTGGCAGTTTATTAAATTCTCTACTAAATTCTCGAGTCAAAAATGGAGATACTATTCAGTTACTTGAGAATGCTGTTGCTTCAACTTCATATTCTTGATTCTTAGTAAAGTTGACAGAATGGTAACCAAAATACTGCTGAAAAGACATGCTTTTGAGAAACTTCAAGGTTGTGGATCGGTAGGAAGATCATATGATGGGTGTCTCAATCAAAGCCCTAAGCATATAATCTTTTATTTAGCATATGATAAATCATAATTTTTGTATGTACCTAAGGACTTAGGACAATGATGTGAACTGACAGTGATATTTATTTTTCCTTCTTGGTTGACAATCATATCCGTAGTCAGTGGCTATCAGTGAAGGAGAGCGAGCTAATTCCTAAGGGTTTACACATACAACAACATGGAGAGAAGCACATTTTGTATACTCCATTACATTTGGAATGCAATCCATTCCTATGAAAGATTGTTACTGATGGCTGGCAACAGGGTGTGATGATGGAACTGTGCGATTACAAGGTCACTTTCTCAAATCTCTAGTAGTCATTTATCAGTTGGTTAAGCTGAAACTTGATATTTTTGCTCATTCTATTTAAAGCATCGTTCTCTTTATAAAAGTAGCCAGCAAGATTGTTTTCCGGACACCATTTGCGGGTATCATATTCTTCAACTCTTGCGAGTTATGGTGACATGCAAACTAAATATTCTTAAATCTGACATTCATATTCTAGCCATTTAGCTTTACATTCCAGTTTTACTATTGTTGGCCAAGTTTGTGTTGCCATGTACAGTGTATAGACTTGTAGAGACTGTATACTGGTAGGATGACTAGATGGACATGGGCATTTCAAAATAGTCATGGTGAGTGAGTGACTGACCCGCCTTCAAAGGATTTTATGGATTTCTTTTGAAAGTTTAGTTATCTGTAATATGGTTCAAAATATTTTTCCTTCAAGGATGATGTAACCCTTATTCAGAATATGCAGATCAAGTAGCCAAACTATCGAATTTGTAGGATATTACTGCTGGTTGGGTCAGTATCTCCATTATATTTATTGTTTTCCATTTTCTGGTTTTTATTGTGTACATTGATTACAAAATATTGCATTTAACTGGTTGATCTTTGTTTGAGAATGCATAGGTGGATTATCATAGAACATGATGCTTTTCGTCGTCTATTGTGCATTAAGTTTACACTAGTAACTCAAGTATAAGCTTAAACATTGAGCCATGTTTACCTTGAGCACGGTTTGTCCACCAGTTGTGCTTAAATCATCCTCTTTCATTCTTTTTAGTCCCCCTAATAAGCTATTACTTAAGTGAGTGTTCTCTACAGAGGCTTTGTCCTTGGAAGGTGGTGCAAATCCAAATTGCTTGGGGAACATGTCTTTGGATCTGCCGTGAGGTTTATATACTTTATATTGAAGATGCACATAAATACTGTGAGTCAACTTTACAGCTCTAATCATGGTGTAGCTGACAAAAAATATGAGCCATTATTACTTATCTCTGTTGTGGCCAAGCAAGTTTTGATGTCTTGGCTTCTACAATATAGGAACTCAGAAATTGAAAATCTGCACCATGATGGTTCAAATACAGATTCTGAACTTGTACGTAGTCCTATTTTGTCAATGTATTTCCAGTGGCTCTCAATTCACATGCCACCCAAGTTTGCAGTGCTCATCAGAAAGTGAAAAGGAAACTGGAAGCTTCTGAGAGAGGAAACTGTTCAACAATGAAAAGTTTCCCAGCCTGACTCAGATTTAACTAAAATCAAGAAACTGAGGCCCAAAACAGAGCTTATGGATTGGCAAGACAATGACTGGAGTTATGTGGCAGTTGCCGCATTTCTTGTGAAACATGCTGATAGCAGGAAAGGAGATGCCTATTTGTTATCTAGGTGCATATATGTCAGCCATGTTAAATAAGTTGTACTGTATAATTGTTTTATCTACGAAATATCTATCATCTTTCCTCAAATACCAGGTTAAATGTTTGTTTTATTGTGGTTGCTTGTCGCAGTGCTACTCTGATACCATGGGCTTTTCTATTTCCTTACCGGCTGTGGTATGGAATCCCCAAGCGATCTATTTCATTTTCCTATCACAGGTTGTCGGATAATCAGTTGCTGTAACATATATTTATTTTTCATTCTGCATGATATTTTTTCTAGTGTTTACTTTTTTACATTGGTATCACATACATCTCCAATTCTAGCATTGCAGCATTTGGTCATTCCTAGCTTTGTTCAGGATGAAAGTAAGCACTTCATTGTCCAGCATGTTTTGTGTAATAATTTACAGAGCTCAGAACAATTTATCAGAATTGTGCACACAAATCAAACAACTTAAGCTGTTTAAATAATTCTATTTTTGTTCAATGAAAACCTCTAATTGTTGATTCATACGAGCTTTAAATCAGCTGAGAGTTGAAGCAAGATGAGATATAAAGAAACTTGGTTATATGCAAGAGTGAACTAAAAATTGACAATCAGTTATAATTTAGCTTGGATCAATATAATTGGGTCCTTTTTAGAATACTAACTGCCATGTGCTTTGGTTCCCTCCTCAAGTTCATGTGCATGAGAAGTTTCAGCACCCTTTCTTCCATAGTTTGTTTTCATGCCCTATCCTTTCTAACCTTTTTCTTATCCGCACCTTCTCCCGATTTTCATTCTCTTGGTTAGAGTTTCTAACTTGATAAATTTGAAATAGGGGGAAAAAGGAGCGATATATATTTTTAGATATTTTCAGGACATCCTTCTTGTTGTTTGTGCTCCCATTCTATGATTCACTTGGACATTTAGTATTTTTCTGCTGAAGCTCCTTGGAACTATAATAAAGATGACTTCTTATTTTTTTCTTTATCATTGACTGGTTAGAGTCATTTCTAAAACAGCACGCATCCTAATTAACTTTTCATAATTAACATGATCTAGTGAACTGCACATTTTGTAGTTGCCATTTTGTTGTAATCGTGTGTGTTTTGGCACTTGCAGATACTGTTAGATCAGGAAATTCATATATCATCATTCGTGGTTCTAGCGATGGAAGTATTACTTTGGATAGTACCACAACCATTGATGGTTTTATGCAAAGAACTCTGGAGTTCAGACAAGAAATGCTTATGTACTGTCAAAGACGTCCATAAACAGGTAGAGTAAGCCAGGGAGATGGATGGTGGAAATCCTTGAAAAATCAATCCTCCCAGGAGACCATCAGAGTTTCCTTAACCATACAGAAGCTGGCAATAGTAGTAATGGCCAAAGTGCTGAACAAATTTCAGTTGACCCCTCATCTCGACGCAAATACCCTAACGAGTGCTCAGAAGAGTACCAATATGCCATCATCTGAGATATGTCAGATTTTGCGGTTGCATATTTTCAGTTCAATTCATCAGTCTGGCTTTCACTGTCTCCATGTTTCAAAAAGAAAAGATTGTCTGCAGTCAAAACCTGAAATTTCTTACCATGTTGTAGTTGTGGAGATGATCAGACAGTGAACTATATTTTCTTTGATTTAACAAGGAAAACAATGAATGGGATTCCTTTAGTGTTCCAACTGATAAATCAAACCACATGCAGGATTGTGCACTAGATCAGGAGTCAGGTATGGTTTTATGCTTGTTTACTTCTACCGTTGGATTTTATAATTTTACTGATGGGAAATTGATTTCTTTCAGAATTAATCATCACCGAGAAGTATTCTAGTCATGGAATGCATAACCAATATCAGCTTAGGATACATTGTCGAGACAGTTGAGTCAGATCACACTTAAGCAGTTAAAGGTATCAACTAATCAATCTCTTTTTGGATTACTACACAGTCTATATATGGGATGAATCATGCCAAGCTTAGGATATATTATTGAGACAGTTAAAGGTATCGACTAATTGATCTCATTTTGGATTACTACACAGTCTACATATGGGATGAATCATGGCAACTAGTCTATCAAAATTTTAAAACTAGAAGCAATTTCTTGTATGAAACTTTTGAGTTTCATTTTCTCGTGTGTTTAATGTCACCTGTCCCTGTGGAATTTTTACTTAAAAGACTGGTATATGCTTTCAGCTGAGCATAGCAGCCTCCATTAGGCTACGCCACAACCACCACTTGTTTAATGCATATTGCTCACACAAACTATTTCTAACTTCAGGCATATGAACTTATGGCACGTGGGCCTTGTCCACTGGTTTGGATCAAAGAATAAGGTGTTGGAAGATTGGTCAATATGGAAAGCTGACTGAGCATTCTCATCATGTAGTTAGTGTTCGAGAGCCAGAAGCATTTGATGCAATAAAGTATGGCAGGTGACTGTTCCTTGGTACTCTTCGCATTTCTTTCCTACTTTCAATCAATTGATTCCAAGGTCAGTCCTGTAGATATTAAATATCATCCACAAGAGAATCAACAACAAAGCCTTTTATCCCATTTTTGGGATCGTTTTCATGAATCACGTTCTTCCATTCAGCTCCTCCTAAGTTAAGTGTCATCATATCCTTAATATTTTCTAAACAAGGTCTCTTAGGCTTACTCTAGAGTCCAAACTTCTTGGGGAGCATGGGGGTGAATATTAGTTATCTTTGTTGGGCCAAAGCAGGTTTTGACGTCTTGGCCCCTACAATACCTTAAATGAAAACAAAATTCCTTTACTTTTACAAGTATTTGTTGATATCTGCTTTTATTTAAAATCAATTATCTCTCGTATTTAAATTCATTTTTCCTAGAATAATACAACCACGACAACTATAATGCAAAATTAGTTTGGTCTTCTACTTCTAGAGGCTACTTCTCATGTATTGAGGTGCTGAGGAATACATATTTATTAAGTAGAGACATTAATATCTTTAGAGGCTACTTCTCATGTATTGAGGTGCTGAGGAATACATATTTATTAAGTAGAGACATTAATATCTTTAGTTAAGATCCAATAATTGAATACCTTGTGCTTTGTGGGAAGGGGTTGTGGGGGAGCTTTTCTTTTATGGAAAAACTTGAAGCATAACAAATTTAAGTCCATAACAATCACATAAAAAATGTATTATTTCACACACACACACACATATAGAGAGAGAAATAGAAATCAGTGATGATATATTTTTCTGGGTGTTTCGGTTACATCCTCCAGGACCACCAAAATAAAAATCAACTGAGTCAACAGTGGATATACCATAACATTTGCTTCTATCTGTTACGAGAGTTAATGTGTCAATCTCGGGCTTGTATAAGAGACCATCTTGATCTATGAATTGTATATTCTTCACACATGTTGCTTTTTATATCCTTCTACTGCATAATGGCCACTGCCCATTGGTGGGCTTGGTCCACCTCTTTTAAAAGTAACTTCTCCTCTGATATAAATATGTGATGCTTTGTCAGCCAACGTCGTAAAGAGAGATTTAGGCCAATATCCTACTGGTTGATCTCCATTAGGCCCATAATACAACCACCAATCTCCGGTATCAAGATTCTGACAAGACATTTAATAATAAATAATTAATCAAATAAACAAATATGAGCTATTCCCTTTTACGTATACTTTACAACTATGAGAATGAATTTCTTAATTTGTCATTGAATAATCTTGAACATAATGCTGTCCTTATTGTGGATATCAATTTTTTCTAGATGTTTCTTTCTTATTTTGTGACCATTGTCTTACATCTAGATTCAATAGTAAAAGATAAGGCATGTGACAAAGTACATTTACCATTCCTTTTTAATCTTAAGAGTAATTTGATATTGAGCTCCATTGTACACGGAGAGTGGTTGAACCTTATACCAAGGAACAAAGGGAGATGCCTCGTCCCGTTTAAATCCTTCACATTTCAAATTGTAGCATTCTTTCTTCTGTTGACCTGACTACAAAATTATAAAATTCAAAGAAATTGTCTGTAAAGAATGCAATTTGATCAGTATACTATGAATATGAATACTAAAAGCATTGGACAAATCTGGCTCAAAATTAATTCAGATTAATACACCCATTAATTCCTAATAATTGCCATTAACAACCTACTATTAAATCTCATTAAGAGCTAATTTATTCTCTCTTAATAGGCCATTATATCTATTATTTCTCATTTAACATATGAGTTAATTTGGACAAATCTTCTAACAACTGTCACTTACTCTCCAAAGAACGAAGAAGTGAGTCTCATGATCACCGTATAGCTCCGGGTATACCTAAGGCGTGATAAAGTTAAGGTGTTATACCTTGAAAACTATTTAGTAGAATACACGAATACATTCTTTTTCTAAACGTGATAAAGTTAAGGTGTTATACCTTGAAAACTATTTAGTAGAATACACGAATACATTCTTTTTCTAAATATATAAAAGAAACTGCAAATAACCTTGAAAACTATTTAGTAGAATACACGAATACATTCTTTTTCTAAATATATAAAAGAAACTGCAAATAACAGATATGATGTTTGGAGAAATTGAAGGCCATGAGCAATGCTATAAATGAAGAATCTAAAAATTAATATAGGTGATATGTTGAAAGAAAGCTGCTAACATTAAATAAGGCAAAATACACTGAAAAATAGTGGAATAAGCGAGAAAGGTTATTGAGCTAATATCTCATAAGATTTATGATACGTTGATCGTTTCTTTTGTGATTTCATATATTTTAATATAAAAAGAATCAGATAACAAGAATAAAGGTATCATAGTAGAAAATGTTGTAAATCTCCAGTTCAAATTTCTATGCACTATTAGTGATAAGTGTATTCTTTTTAGTGAAAAACTATAATTATAGGACAAATTTTCAAAACCAACACCTTTCACTATTTATTTTTAAAAAACGACCGCTTTTGCAAAAAATTTTAAAAAACGATCTGGTTTCAGCCCTGGAGCTGAAACCAGGTCGGTTTTTAAAAAATTTTATCCGAAACTTCACGGGAGTTGAACTCCCGTGAAGTTTAGTAAAACTGCTAAACTTCACGGGAGTTGAACTCCCGTGAAGTTTCGTAGTTTAAATTTTTTTTAACTGCGAAACTTCCCGTTCAACCCCCGTGAAGTTTAGCAGTTTTACTAAACTTCATGGGAGTTCAATTCCCGTGAAGTTTCCAAAGTTTTTTCACAAAAACCGACCTGGTTTTAGCGCCAAGACTGAAACCAGGTCGGTTTTTGCAATTAAGTTTGAAAGGGGTTGTTTTATAGGATTAAATTTCCAAATAGGTTGGTTTTGAAAATTTGTCCTATAATTATATCTCTTGGTAATATATTTTATTACTATTTTTACTGGTGCTTTATCTGGTGGAATATTCTGGCATCATCCCAGTGTGTGAAAATAATAAAATCTTCCTCAAATATAAACTGATTTACAACAGTACACACTAGTTTTCAATATATATATAAGATGAAGTTTGATACCTGGTATTCCATCTTGCCTTCATACTTGCTTTCATCTATTGCATTACCTTGAAAACTTAAGCAAAGTAACAAGCACAAGAAAGCAGTAGCCAAGAATCCTCTATGAGCCATTTGGAGACCAATGCCTCTGATTGGAAGTTATGGGTCTTTATATGATTTATGAATCAAATGGATTCCATTAGCTAATGGAATTCATTTACTAAAATAAATAAATAATTAATACAATATCTCCAACTTGATTACATTAGATTGCAGAAGATAATTATATATTCTCAAAAGCAATGTTATATTAAAAGCTGGGCGCATCTAGACGTCGGACTTGGCGTCCAGCGCTTAGTCGCCTAGGCGGGCGCTTAAGCGGTTTCTGGACATTTTTTTCCCTTCATTTAAGTGGTGGTCGATGAGGTTTTGCTGAAAGTCGGAGGAGGTAGTGAAAGTGTTCATATTTGAAGGTTAATGGAGTTTAGAGAACGTGTACGTTACGACACATAAAATCACAATCAAGACCTACAGGGTGCAATCTATGTAAGCAGACAATGCTTCCCTAAACGCTCGTAAAATTTAGGTGGGCAGCCTAAATACCGTATAGACGCTAGGCGCTAGTTAGACGGTCTAAGTACCGCCTAGGCTTAGGCGTACGCCTAAGCGGACTAGGTGGAGGTTTTTTAAAATAGTGCTCAAAAGGCAAGGAGGTAATTTAACTATGGAAAAAAGATAAATGGCGATAAATTTATTTTAATATTTTTTTCTAGTAATATTTTGTTATTTTAGCTGGAGATTACCCAAATGAACCATCTTTCAGGGGTCATTCTATAATTTTTGAAATTCTCAGGAGGTTTTTTTTCCAGTTTTTTGCGGGTCGTTTGTAATTTTTAGGGGGGCGGGGGGCTGTTTGTAATTTTTAAACCTTAAGGGGTTGTTTTCAATTTCAAGATTTTCCGGGTGTTTGTTTGCAAATCCGAGTTTTTCATGGGGTTGATTGTAATTTTTAGAATTTAAGGGGCTTTCAGATTTTTTCGAGCGTTGCTGATAATTTTCACATTTTTAAGGGCTCTATTTAAGTTATTTATTTTCTTATGGTTTGTTTTATAAATTTCATACATTTTTGTTCGGGCAATAAAATCATAGATCTGGTGGGTTAAAATATGCAAATAAGGATGGTTCAGGGTATTATATGCAGAAGATCCTTTTTTTTCTTACTCTAATTATCTTGAAGGATATCTTTGTCCAAATATAATGCTTTAAACTAGTGATGTGAAAGCTTAACACATTTAATTTAATAATCACCAATACTTTCTTTTATTTCTAATATCATTCTTAGTGCAAACTTGTGTAGAGTTGGGTCCAAAAGGCTTTCAAGAATAAGTAGAAATGAATGTCTTTATTAAAATTAGCCTAACTATATGGAATTCCGCCCCGAATAGAAAAACTAGTATGTACACGTATCATTTATGAGTATATACGTATTTCGTTTACGTGTATATACGCGTACTGTTTACGCTTGTATACGCATGAATAAAACCACCACGTATGCTTTGATCCCTCCCGCCCTCTCTCGAATCTCAACCCTGGATCTCAATTTAGGGACTTCTAACGATCTATGATTTCTGACAATCTAGGGTTTGAGCTCGAAGAAGCAGGTATGTCTCTCTCCCCCTCAAATTAATGTCATCTTGATTCAATATTTCACCTTCCTAATTTCTCCATGCCTTGAATTTCTCTACATTTCTATAACTTTTTACAATCTTCAACAAACCCAAGAAAAAAAATGTAAACTTAGTGCCCTAGAGTCTATCGTTTGAAATTATTTTGAATTTTAGATGAAGCCTCACCATTGTCATAAAAAATAGCAACAAAAAGATCACGGTTTGAAATTATTTTGAATTTTAGATGAAGCCTCACCATTGTCATAAAAAATAGCAACAAAAAGATCACGGGTATATCATCGTCATCATTTAGAAAAAAAATGAAAGATAGATGCTTTAAACAGAAACTGCAAATATCCACTAATATCGCAAGAAAATTTGACAAAGTTAAAGATCATATTAAACGACTCAGATAATATTCTGATCATCAGCAACAACTAAGTTCCATTAATGATAAAAAATCTAAAAAGATCTTAGATCTAAAATTCAACGAACCATGCAACACCTAAGCAAAAATTTATCAACCAACATAACCAGATCTAAAATCGACAAACTAGATGTAGCAAGAGGTTCGATCTCAAATTAATGGGAGATTGAATGATTAGAAATCTAATTAACTCCTCATTGAATTACTACTACTTACTTACTACGAGCATTATCTAAGTGTCCTCCTCATCAATCTCCTCGTCATCATGAATGATTTCCAGTCTCCTGCTCCTGACTTGCCCCGATTGCCGCCTTGGCGTTAACCACCTCAGAGTTCTCCTCGCAGTGATCCTCCTCGTGAACGACCATTTCAGCCTCCCTTTCATAGTTGTTGTGTCAAACGCCACATAATTGCTTACATTTATGATGCATGTGCGAGTAGTGAGAAACCATCGTAGACTTGTAGTAGGATGTTGCACGTAGGCGGCAATGATCTTGTTGGTGGCTGCCTTCTTTGCCTTAGTTGCCCTTGAAGTCTTGTGACTGGCCACGAAGCTATGATCACCGTACAAACGATGAGAGAGAGAGAGAGTCTTGTGATTGGCCACGAAGCTATGATCACCGTACAAACAATGTGAGAGAGAGAGAGAGAGAGAGTTTTGGGAATTGGGGATGCTTTTGGCAATCTCTGAATTTTTTTGGGAAGCAGTGTGAATTGAGTGGGAGTTTAATTGTCTTCTTATAATAGTATGTGTTGATTTCCTTCCCAAACTTTTCAATTATTTACATTTTAATTTTTTTTACATTTCAACAAGTCAGCAAGATGCGGCCATCACAATATCCTGTAACCTTTTCCTATTAATGGGGATTGACGTACCTTTTTCTATTAATGGGGATTGACGTAAGCAACAAGAATTTAGTAAGGTCCATTTACCACCCATAATTTTTATTGTTTCATCACTCTGTAATTTGCAATTACAAGGAGGAAGATCACCACGAGGAGGATACTGAGGTGGTCAACATCGAGGCGTCAATCAGGGCGTCTCAGGAGTAGGAGACCGAAATCATGCATGATGACGAGGAGATTGATGGGGACGCTTAGATAATGCTTGTAGTAAGTAGTACTAGTTCAGTATAGATTTCTAATCATTTAATCTCCATTTGATTTGAGATCAAACCTCTTGCTATACCTGGTTCGTCAATTTCAGATTTGGTTGTGTTGGTTGACAAATTTCTGCTAGGGTGTTGTATGGTTGGTTGAATTATAGATCTAAGATCTTTTTAGTTTTTTTGCTTATTAATGGAACTTGGTGGTTGTTGATGATCTGCATCTTAATCTAAGTAGTTGGATATGATCCTTAGATTTGTCAAGTTTTCTTGCTATAATTGTGGATTTTTCTAGTTTCTCTTTAAATTAGCATTTTTTTGAATAATGATATAGCCCATGATCTTAATTTTGTTGCTCTTTCTGGTTTTCTTCTAAATGATAATGACATAATCCGTGAAACTGGGTATTATGCTGGTGAAGACACTCCGAAATCGATCTTTTCTTCGGTTAGTGTTTAAATTTGCTATATTCTCCTTTTTGTAATGTATAAAAATATGATATATTGAATTTGTTGAGTTAATCTGTGCAAATCATGATTATTTACTTGATTAAATTATGTGTCCTCTTTATATCTTATTCCCTTGTATTTTGGTTCCCTAATTTGCAGTTATTGGGTTGATCTATATTGTTCGTGGATTTCTTAATGCTGTTAAGTAGATAAATACCAGAATCCCATTTTGTGGATTTATTATTTGCTGTTGATTTTGTAGAGGTGAGATTGGAGGAGTAGAATGATATCCTTTCAAATTATCATTATCGAGTGCAATAATGCACAGGCTGAATGTTGCATTCAAAGAAGAAGAAGAAGAAGAGGAGGATATCATTTAGTTTTGTTTGCCTCCTTTTCTTACATCTCATTTGAATCTAGTTTGTTATAGTTATTTATTGTTTGTTGTTTAATTATTTTGTAGAGGAGTGATTGGAGGAGTAGAAAGGTATCATTGCAAAGTTTCATTATCAAGTGCAATTATGCATGAGTTAATTTCACAGTCAAAATAGAAAGAAGTTACGATTATTCAAAGAAAAATTCACCTTCGCCCTTTGGTTTGCCTCCTCTTCTTTAAATCTCATTTAATTCTATTTTGTTATGGTTATTTATTGTTTGTTATTGATTTTCCAAACGACAGATATGAGGAGTAGACAGATTCTTGCAAACAATCATGATCCATCGTATTTATGTGCGGGCTCGAATCTCGCATTCAAGGAAGAAGATGCAATCATTCAGAGAAGATTCATCTTTGGTTTGCCTTCCCTTCCTTAAATCTTATTTAATTCCATTTTTTTAGGGTTATTTATTGTTTGTTGATTTTGTTGAGGAGAGATTTGAGGATTCGGAAGATATCATTGCTAAGTATGATGAGTGTCTGTGAGTATACCAGTTCCTGCTCAATTTGCACTTTTAATTGAATAGATGAATTGAGTTAATTATTTCTTGTTGATGTAATGACTAATGAAGCATTCACCTATATCTCAATGATCTGATTTCTGAAAGATTTAATTATGTTTGCTGGATGATCATATATCATGCATGCCAAATTGCATAATGGATGAAAAGAAGAAATAAGCGAGATTTCTCTTTGGCTTCGCTAGGACCTACCCATGTATGCGCATGTGGCATCCTCTAAAACCATACAGTAGTTTTACCATCAGAAAAGAACATGTTTACTACAAAGGCTGTCTTAGCTGGGAAGCCTGGGATGAAGCATATTCCTGTAGTTGTTGTATTTCTGAAAATAATTAATGACCCTGGACTTTAATGAAGCATTTTTTTAAGAAAAAAGGGATGAGATTCTAAATTAAAACCCCAGCCATCCAAAAAAATATCAAGAACATAAACATCATATCGATTCAGTCTTTCACCTTCCTAATTTCTCCACTCCTCGAATTTCTCTCCATTTTTACAACTTTTTTACAATCTTCGAGCTAGTTCCCGTTCAAACTGCATCATCTTCAACAAAACCCTAGAAAAGATGGAAACTTGGCGCATTCGAGTCTATCATTTGAAGTTATCTTGATTGTTAGGTGAAGCATAAGCCATTGTCCTCTATTAAGGTTCTCACACTTGTGAAGCTGGGCACGCTGGTGAAGACGCTCTGAAACCCGGGTTTGCTTCGGTGAGTGTGTTTAAATTTGCTGCATAAACCAGTAAATATATCGAAATTGTAGGACTAATCTTTGAAAAGCTGAAGCATGATTTTTACTGATTAAAACTTTGAAGCATGATTTTTACTGATTAAAACTTTGTATCCCTTTTCACCCATTGTTTCTTCTTCCCTTGCGTTTTAGTTTTCCTTACTTACGGTTATTGTCCCGATCTGCAACTCTTCATGCATTTTCCTGTTTGCTATATATACTGACCTTATGTAGGTGAACATGCTAAGTGAGGTAACCTAAAGCTACAATTTATTCAATTTTGTGTTACAACTTGTTTCTATGATCTCTCGTGCTTGATCTCATTTGGCATTTTTGTGAACAGATGAAGATTTGACAACTTATTACATGGGTTTATTGTTTGTTGTTGATTTTGCAGAGGAGAGCTTAAGATCCTTGCAAAGTATCATTATTGAGTGCAATTACACACAGTCTCAACGTTGCATTCAAAGAAGAAGAAGAAGAAGAAGAAGATATCATTCACTTTTTGGTTTGCCTCTTCTTCTTTACATCTCATCGGATTCCAATTTGTTACAGTTATTTATTGTTTGTTGTTGATTTTGTAGAGGAGTGATTTGAGAAGTAGAAAGGCATCGTTGCAAAGTTTCATTATCGAGTGGAATTATGCATTGATCTTGAGAGGAGAGATTTGAGGAGTCGAAAGATATCCTTGCAAAGCATCATGATCGAGTGCCTGTAAGTATACTGATTCCAGTTCAGTTTGATTCCATGACTTTGATGAAGCATAATTCTACAACTGCTGCATCACTGGAAATAATTGCTAACTAACCTATCTGTAAGCTAAAAATTGAATGATATATGTTTCTATGTAAAAAAGTTTGTTGTCCATTGATAGAGAGCACTCCTTATTCACATGTAAAATCAGCTTAATCTTATGCTGCTTATATTGGTTCTCTTGTTGGAAATTGTTGAAAACTACTCTATAGACTGAAAATTATTTTCTTGCGGGTCCTCATATGTGGTGATCAGCAGGGTAATCTAAGCATGTGTGCTTTGTCAGATGGTCTTAAAGTTGATAAGTCAAGTAAGATAGAGGAGAATTTTCTTTATTCAGTCAATTTAAAGGGGCCCATGGGATTTCTTGTAATACCAGTGTTCTGATTACTACATTGAATCTATATGAATGCGCACGGTAATGACTGTATGTTTAATTTAACACCATATAAGTCCTGCAACACACCACTTATTTTATCTCTCTTTTTTAGACTGGTGGCAATGGATGCATTTGCAGCACACCACCTATTCTCTCTTTTGTGTTTACTAGAACGAAGCAAGTGCAAGAGTTGAGCACCAGAACTGTTCTTATCTTGGAGATGTTTCTGAACACTGGCACTGTTTTGCATTGTATGTAACTGTCGCTTCTTCATCCCTTCTCTTTTAGGAAAGTTGCATCACATATAATTTGTCACTGTTGTGTAGGATGGAAACTACAAGTATAGAATGCTTCATCAGTTTTTTGAGAGAATGAATTAGTTTTTCATGTCTGGTTACTATATATATGTGTGGCTATGATCACCGTACAAACGATGAGAGTGAGAGAGAGGGAGGGAGGGAGGGAGGGAGGTGGATTTTTCTAGTTTCTGTTTAAATTAGCATCTTTTTTTTGAATGATGATATAGCCCATGACTTAATTTTGTTGCTATTTCTGGTTTTCTTCTGAATAATAATGATATAATCCGTGAAAGTGGGTATGCTGGTGAAGACACTCCGAAATCGATGTTTTCTTCGGTGAGTGTTTAAATTTGCTATATTCTTCTTTTTGTAATGTATAAAAATCTGATATATTGAATTCGTTGAGTTAATCAGTGCAAATCACGATTATTTACTTGATTAAATTATGTGTCCTCTTTATTTCTTATTCCCTTGTATTTTGGTTCCCTAATTTGCAGTTATTGGCTTGATCTACGATTGTTCGTGGATTTCTTAATACTGTTAAGTAGATAAATACCAGAATCCCATTTCGTGGATTTATTGTTTGCTGTTGATTTTGTAGAGGTGAGATTGGAGGAGTAGAATGATATCCTTTCAAAGTATCATTATTGAGTGCAATTATGCACAGGCTCAATGTTGCATTCAAAGAAGAAGAAGAAGATGAGGAGGATATCATTCAGTTTTGTTTGCCTCCTTTTCTTACATCTCATTTGAATCTAGTTTGTTATAGTTATTTATTGTTTGTTGTTTATTTTGTAGAGGAGTGATTGGAGGAGTAGAAAGGTATCCTTGCAAAGTTTCATTATTGAGTGCAATTATGCATGAGTCAATTTCACAGTCAAAATAGAAAGAAGTTGCGATTATTCAAAGAAAAATTCACCTTCGCCCTTTGCTTTGCCTCCTCTTCTTTAAATCTCATTTAATTCCATTTTGTTAGGGTTATTTATTGTTTGTTGTCGTTTTTCCAAACGAGAGATATGAGGAGTAGACAGATTCTTGCAAACAATCATGATCCATCGTATTTATGTGCGGGCTCAATCTCGCATTCAAGGAAGAAGATGAAATCATTCAGAGAAGATTCATCTTTGGTTTTCCTTCCCTTCTTTAAATCTTATTTAATTCCATTTTGTTAGGGTTATTTATTGTTTGTTGATTTTGTAGAGGAGAGATTTGAGGATTCGAAAGATATCGTTGCTAAGTATGATGATTGAGTGTCTGTGAGTATACCAGTTCCTGCTCAATTTGCACTTTTAATTGAATAGATGAATTGAGTTAATTGTTTCCTGTTGATGTAATGACTAATGAAGCATTCACCTATATCTCAATGATCTGATTTCTGAAAGATTTAATTATGTTTGCTGGATGATCATATATCATGCATGCCAAATTGCATAATGGATGAAAAGAAGAAATAAGCGAGATTTCTCTTTGTCTTCGCTAGGACCTACCCATGTATGCGCATGTGGCATCCTCTAAAACCATACAGTAGTTTTACCATCAGAAAAGAACATGTTTATTACAAAGGCTGTCTTAGCTGGGAAGCCTGGGATGAAGCATATTCCTGTAGTTGTTGCATTTCTGAAAATAATTAATAACCCTGGACTTTAATGAAGCATTTTTTTGAGAAAAAAGGGATGGGATTCTAAATTAAAACCCCAGCCATCCAAAAAAATATCAAGAACATAAACATCATATCGATTCAGTCTTTCACCTTCCTAATTTCTCCACTCCTTGAATTTCTCTCCATTTTTACAACTTTTTTACAATCTTCGAGCTAGTTCCCTTTCAAACTACGTCATCTTCAACAAAACCCTAGAAAAGATGGAAACTTGGCGCGTTCGAGTCTATCATTTGAAGTTATCTCGATTGTCAGGTGAAGCATAAGTCATTGTCCTCTATTAAGGTTCTCACACTTGTGAAGCTGGGTACGCTGATGAAGACGCTCTGAAACCCGGGTTTGCTTCGGTGAGTGTGTTTAAATTTGCTGCATAAAATAGTAAATATATCGAAATTGTAGGACTAATCTGTGAAAAGCTGAAGCATGATTTTTACTGATTAAAACTTTGTATCCCCCTTCACCCATTGTTTCTTCTTCCCTTGCGTTTTAGTTTTCCTTACTTACGGTTATTGTCCCGATCTGCAACTCTTCATGCATTTTCCTGTTTGCTATATATACTGACCTTATGTAGGTGAACATGCTAAGTGAGGTAACCTAAAGCTACAATTTATTCAATTTTGTGTTACAACTTGTTTCTATGATCTCTCGTGCTTGATCTCATTTGGCATTTTTGTGAACAGATGAAGATTTGACAACTTATTACATGGGTTTATTGTTTGTCGTTGATTTTGCAGAGGAGAGCTTAAGATCCTTGCAAAGTATCATTATTGAGTGCAATTACACACAGTCTCAACGTTGCATGCAAAGAAGAAGAAGAAGATATCATTCACTTTTTGGTTTGCCTCTTCTTCTTTACGTCCCATCTGATTCCAATTTGTTACCGTTATTTATTGTTTGTTATTTATTGTTTGTTGTTGATTTTGTAGAGGAGTGATTTGAGAAGTAGAAAGGCATCATTGCAAAGTTTCATTATCGAGTGGAATTATGCATTGATCTTGAGAGGAGAGATTTGAGGAGTCGAAAGATATCCTTGCAAAGCATCATGATCGAGTGCCTGTAAGTATACTGATTCCAGCTCAGTTTGATTCCATCACTTTGATGAAGCATAATTCTACAACTGCTGCATCACTGGAAATAATTGCTAACTAACCTATCTGTAAGCTAAAAATTGAATGATATATGTTTCTATGTCAAAAAGTTTGTTGTCCATTGATAGAGACTAGATAGCACTCCTTATTCACATGTAAAATCAGCTTAATCTTATGCTGCTTATATTGGTTCTCTTGTTGGAAATTGTTGAAAACTACTCTATAGACTGAAAATTATTTTCTTGCGGGTCCTCATATGTGGTGATCAGCAGGGTAATCTTAGCATGTGTGCTTTGTCAGATGGTCTTAAAGTTGATAAGTCAAGTAAGATAGAGGAGAATTTTCCTTTATTCAGTCAATTTAAAGGGGCCCATGGGATTTCTTGTAATACCAGTGTTCTGATTACTACATTGAATCTATATGAATGTGCACGGTAATGACTGCATATTTAATTTAACACCATATAAGTCCTGCGACACACCACTTATTTTCTCTCTCTTTTTTAGACTGGTGGCAATGGATGCATTTGCAGCACACCACCTATTCTCTCTCTCTTTTGTGTTTACTGGAACGAAGCAAGTGCAAGAGTTGAGCACCAGAACTGTTCTTATCTTGGAGATGCTTCTGAACACTGGCACCGTTTTGCATTGTATGTAACTGTCGCTTCTTCATTCCTTCTCTTTTAGGAAAGTTGCGTCACATATAATTTGTCACTGTTGTGCAGGATGGAAACTACAAGTATAGAATGCTTCATCAGTTTTTTGAGAGAATGAATTAGTTTTTCATGTCTGGTTACTATATATATATATATGTGTGGTTAGCTTTACTTCCCTTTTCAATTTTTTAACTGAGCGTTTAATAACATTATAAGTGGCACTAGTACAACAATTGAACAATATTGAGTAGTGAATCCTCTAACTGTTCTTAGTATAAATTTCAAGGAAGTGGTTTAATGGTTAATTCTTATACATGAGCAACATAAAACATGCATAGATAACTGAACTATAAGCTTAACATTGAACCAGGTATATCTTGACCACAGATTGTCCAACAGTCATGGTTAAATCATTCTTAATCTTTAAATATGTTCTCAGTACCCTTAAAGGGCGATGTTGACATATTTATATTTTGCAAGGGGTTATTTGTAAGATATGTTTTGTAGGTCTTATATAAGCTCATGTTATCTTTTCAATGAGATTAGGGTTTCTCAATTTCTACTGGCGATTACTTATTTGGTTGTGCCCCAAATGAAGAAGTTTTGCTTTCTCTGGATTCTGGATGCAGCTACTGAGGCTTTGACATGGGTAGGTAGGGAGCACATGGCCGAACTAGCCGACCCTCCCCTGTTCGAACCCCTCGCCCCCTGACCGTGCACCCTGTCGAACCTAGAGTTTGGCATGGATTCCCTCGATATTTCAGTCCTAGAACTGATGAGAGAAAGAGCATATATCTCACGGAGATGAGATATATCACTTTCAATTCTTGTTTCCTCTGAGAAACGAGTATTTTTTGTTGAGATCTTACTCTTATTGTGCAGCAGAGGTGCTGCCAAAAATTTCACTGCGCACAACAAGGGTTGAAGAAAAGGTGAACAGGTGTTGGATCTGAAGCCTGATCGATGGAGGAGATCATCAAGAAGTTGAACCCCGCAGAGGTGTCAACTTTGATGAAGTTGATGAAGTTGTCAGCTGATGAGAAAGCGACAAGACCATTGAAGAAGTTGGAGCTTCCGACCATCGATCTGAAGCTTGATGGACCGGTTACTTACCTGAGCTGGTCACAACAGGTGAGATACACCCTTGCAGGGAGGAACCTGGAGGGTTACTTGACAAGAAAGAAGACAGAACCGGATGAGGACTCGGGGGGAAAAGATGAGTGGAAGTCCACTCATATGTTGGTGTACATCTGGCTCCTCAACTCATTGGTCCAGTCGATCGCCGCCACAGTGGATGACATTGAGAAGGTGAAGGACGTCTAGGAGAAGTTGAGGACCTATGATGGAGTGGGGAATAACCTGAGGGTGTTCCAGATTAAGGGAGAGATCGACGTCACAGTCCGGGAAGAGAGGACTGTACAGAAGTATGCCACAGAGCTGGAGCTCCTGTGACTAGATTATGATCACTTCTTAACTCGGGCGAGCTGTAAGGACCCGGGATGTAAAGAGCGGGAGACCTTTCTACATGAGAGGACTATGGTGTTTCTCAAGGGATTGACATCAGAGTTTGCTCAGCGAATTGCATTGCTGCTAGCTCAGCCGAAGATTCCCACGCTTGAGGAGGCTGTCTCGACCATGATCCAGAAGGAGACTCGCATTAGGCTACAGGCGGGGGCAGGGGGACTTCCTGTGGTGAAGTCAGCACTGGCAGCCTCTAACAACACTGGATCCAGGAGAGAGACTCGGCAGTGCTACAACTGCCGTGAAGTGGGTCATCTAAGGCATGCTTGCACCAAGCCACCCAAGGAAGGAGATTCGGGTGGACGTGGATAGTTCGGAGGTCATGGTCGTGGCTGTGGGGGTCGACGAGGTGGAAGAGGAGCAGGCAACCGGGTGAATCTGATGGTAGCAGAGGGAGAAGAAGAAGCTGAGGTGGTCTTTACTGAGGAGGATCATGCGCTCCTGACGATACTCAGGAGGAAGCAGAAAGTAGCAGGGGATGGAGACAGGAGGAGTGGGACTGAGGAGGCATCCACTTCGTTCTTCGCCAGAGGCAACACCGCTACTTATGCTTATCCGACCAAAGGTACTGATGACATACATGCTCTTGCTTCTATATCTCCCGACAGATCATCAGAATAGATAGTCGACTCCGGTGCGTCTCGACATGTGATAGGTAATGCTAGTGAGTTCTCATCATATACTCACCTAGCATCGCCTGATAGTATTCAAACAGCTGATGATACATTTCAACCAGTGGTTGGTAAGGGTACAGTCGATTGTACAGGTTCTGTAACTTTGTCCAATGTTTTGCATGCTCCTTCCTTTCCAGTCAATCTTTTGTCCATTAGTGCTATCATCCTTCAACTAAAATGCATTGTTTCTTTTGATATTCCCAAGGTGATCTTTCAGGAGAAGGAGACATGGCGGAGACTTAGGACTGGCACATGGTGTAGTGGACTGTGGTATCTGGATCGTGAAGGGCTGGATTCAGCGTTGGTGTCAATGGTAGAGAGAGCAGGAGTAGGATCTGAGATGAGTGCTGAGAGTGTGTTGATGCTTCATCACCAGCGTTTGGGACACTCATCCTTTAGTGTTTTAAGTAGATTATATCCATCATTATTTGAGAAAGCAAATAAACAGAAACTTATATGTGATGCATGTGAGTTTGGAAAGCTTACTAGAAGCTCTTATGTTAGTTCTGATCATAGGAGTTCTCATGCGTTGACCTGATATATTCAGATGTTTGGGGGCCTTGTTCCACAAGTTCTATGAATGAATACAAATATTTTGTTACCTTTATTGATTGTTTCTCTCGCGTTACTTGGTTATATCTAATAAAAAATAAAAGTGAAGTGTTTGGTTGCTTTCAAAACTTTCATAGCTATGTTAAGACTCAATACGAAGCAGTGGTGAAGGTATTGAGATCTGATAATGGGACAGAGTATACCAACAGAGCGCTTGGGGAATATTTGTCCGCTCAGGGAATACAACACCAGACGACATGCACATACACACCAGCCCAGAATGGGGTAGCGGAGAGGAAGAACAGACATCTTTTAGAGGTCGCTAGAAGCATGATGATCTCTATAAATATCCCAGAAACATTATGGGGTAAGCAGTGTTGACCGCAGCGGCGCTGATCAACAGAATGCCCTCAAGAATGCTGGATTGAAAGTCTCCGTGTGAGACGTTAAAGGGAGATAATGGTGGGCTTCTTCCATTAAAGGTGTTTGGCTGTGTGTGCTTTGTGAAGGACAACAGACCATCTGTCGGGAAGCTTGCCCCTAGAGCGGTGAAGTGCATCTTTTTGGGATATTCTGCTACTCAGAAGGGATATGTTTGCTAGAGCCCGGTGGAGAAGAGGCTGTTTATGAGTATGGATGTACACTTTCGAGAACTCGAGCCATATTATACCCGAAAGGTAACCTCACCCGTTGGTGACTCGCCCGATACTGAAAATATGAGGCGAGAGGGGGAGAATTGTGAGAGGCAGGTGAACAATGTAGAGAATAATGTGGAGAAATCGATTTCTGTATCGATTCCTTAGGAGGGAGAATTGGCTGAGGAGGAGCAGGAGAATGAAGAAGAAGAGGAGAAGGAGACAAGAGGTGTTAGGTCTACGGTTCAGGGGGAGCTACTAACCTATAGTAGGAAGGGGAAACAGATTACAAGAACAGTACCTACAGTGCCACTAGTGCTGTCAAGTCCCTTGCCAACGCCTGCCCCGACTCCTGAGACACCTACACCACCATCAGATTCTTTCCAAGGTGATAACATTCCTCTCCCTACTCCTCCCACACCAATATCAGTACGGAGGACTACTCGCAGTAATATGAGAAATCCTTCCGATAGATACGGATGGGATCTTACCCAGTTTGTATCATATTCTAACATTCATCCTGCATATGGAGCATTCATTGCATCATTGGACTCTGCTACTGTACCTAACAATTGGCAGGTTGCTAAGAAGGACCCAAAGTGAAAAACAGCTATGCACGAAGAGCTGGGGCTCTTGAGAAGAACCACACTTGGGAGTTAGTAAAACTACCAAAAAAGAAGAGAGCAGTTGGATGCAAGTGGGTCTTCACTGTGAAGCAGAATCCAGATGGACAGGTTGAGCATTATAAGGCTCGTCTTGTGGCAAAAGGGTATAGTCAGACGTATGGAATCGATTATGATGAGACTTTTGCACCGGTGGCGAAGATAAGCACTGTTCGGACCTTGATCTCTCTGACAGTAAATGGTGAATGAAAGCTATACCAACCAGATGTGAAAAATATAATTCTTCATGGAGATCTGGTGGAAGAGGTATACATGAAAATACCACCAGGATTCGACACAGATCAGACAATGGGCAAGGTTTACAGATTGAAGAAGTCTCTATATGGCCTCAAGCAATCTCCCCGTGTTTGGTTCGACAGATTCAGGCGGGTTATGATAGGTATGGGATATCGGCAGATTAACGTTGATTATACCGTGTTCTTTCGACGGAGTGAAGGTCACGTCACCATGTTTGCCGTGTATGTGGATGATATGATTATTACAGGGGATGATGAGAAGGAGATTGCCCAACTCAAAGTGAGACTGGGTAAGTAATTCGAGGTGAAAGATCTTGGCTTGCTTCGATACTTTCTTGGAATAGAGATAGCTCGAGGAGCGGAGAGGATTGTCCTATCCCAGAGAAAGTATGTACTAGATCTTCTCAAAGAGACAGGGATGTTAGGGTGCAAACCTGTAACTACACCGATCGATCAGAAGTTCAAGCTGGGTGCTGAAGTTGGAGAACCAGTTGATCGTGACAGATACCAAAGGTTGGTGGGCAGGTTGATCTATCTGAGTCACACACGTCCCGATATCTCTTTTGCAGTGAACGTAGTGAGCCGCTACATACATGATCCGAGGAAGGAACATATGGACGCTGTGTACCAAATTCTGAGATATTTGAACAGTGCCCCCGGAAAAGGGCTGATATTCAGAAAGAATGGACATGTGAGCATTGAGGGTTACTGCGACTCTGATTGGGCTAGCTGTGCTGATGATAGGAGGTCCACGTCAGGATACTGCATCTTTATAGGATGCAACTTGGTCTCGTGAAAGAGCAAGCAGTCAGTGATGACGAGATCGACAACTGAGGCAGAGTATAGAGCTATGGTGTTAGGAGTTGCTGAGTTGCTATGGTTGAAGAGTATGCTGGTGGAGCTAAAGCTGGATCAAGGAGCTAAGATGAAGTTGTAGTATGATAACAAGTCAGCCATCAGTATCGGCAACAACCCAGTGCAGCATGATAGAACCAAACACATCGAGATTGACAGGTTCTTCATCAAAGAGAAGTTGGATAGTCGACTACTGGAGCTAAGTCATGTTTCAACTAAGGATCAGGCAGCAGATTGTCTGACTAAGGGACTTAGCTCAGTAGATATGATTAGAGGATGTGACAAGATGGGTTTAGTGGATATCTTTCGCCCATCTTGAGGAGGAGTGTTGACATATTTATATTATGTAAGGGGTTATTTGTAAGATATGTTTTGTAGGGCTTATATAAGCCCATGTTATCTTTTCAATGAGATTAGGGTTTCTCAATTTCTACTGGCGATTACTTATTTGGTTGTGCCCCAAATGAAGAAGTTTTGCTTTCTCTGGATTCTGGATGCAGCTACTGAGGCTTTGACATGGGTAGGTAGGGAGCACATGGCCGAACCTGCTGTCAGGTCTATATACTTTGCATCGAAGACACACAGACTTACTGCATGTCAAAGTTGCAGGTCTAACCATGATTTCATCAACAAAAAAAAGTGAGGATTTATTACTTATCTCTGTTCGGCCCAAGCAAGTTTTGACGTCTTGGATTCTAAAATATATAATACACAAAATAAAAGTTTGCATCAAAATGGTTCAAATACATATTTGAACACATATCTAGTCTTAGTACATTAATGTACTTCCAGTGGTTCTCAAGTCTCAGCTCATATGCCACCTAAGCTTCCTAGTGTTCATTCGAAAGGGAAAGGAGAACTGGAAGCTACTGAAAATGGAAATTGTTCAACCATGAAATTTCCCTGCCTCAGAGAAGAAACTGAATCCCAATCAGACCTTATGGATTGGCAAGACAATGACTGGAGATAAAATGGCAGTTACTGCATTTCTTGTGAAACATGCTGATGACACGTAATGAGATGTCTATTTGCTATCTAGGTGCATATATGTCAGCTATGCTAAATGTGTTGTATTGTGTAATGGATTTATCTGCAAAAGTTAATCACTCTCCTTTCCTTGAATACCAGGTTAAATGTTTGTTTTATAGTGGTTGCTTGTTCAGATGCTACTCTTATGCTGCGGTGCTTCCGTTGCCTTTCTGGCTGTGGTATGTCATATTCCCCGAGCAATCTATTTCTTTTTCATGTTTGGGTTTGTCAGATAATCACTTGATGTGGAATATTTTTATTTTTCATTCTCCACTATATCTTTTCTCCAGGGAGATTGCTGCATTGGTTACAAAAACATCTCCAGTCGTAGCTCTGCAGCATTTGGTCATTCTTAGCAAAGGTAAGCACTTCATTATCCAGTATGTTTTTAGTTATAGTTTGCAGAGCTTAAAACAAATTTCCAGAATTGTGCATGCAAATTAAGCAACTTAAGCTATTTAAATTCTTCGATTTTTGTTCAACATAAGCCTCTAATTGTTGGTTCATGTGAGTTTATTACTTCAAATCAGCTGGAAGATGAAGCAAGATGTGGCATAAAGGAACTAGTTTTCATATTTACTGAGAAGAGTGTGGTGTGTGGGAGTATTATATGCAAGAAATGAAGTTAAAATGACAATCGATTATAACTCAACTTGGACCAATAAATTTTGGACATCTTGCAGATATTAGCCGCCAATATGTTTTAGTTTCCCTCCTCATTCTCCAAAGACTCTGGTAAGTGACAACCGCTCCAAGTTGCAGCACCAATTCCAGGATTGATTTGTTGAACTTATTTTTTTCATTTTACCCAAATTTCATTGCAGGAAAAGTTTTTGTACCCTCTCTTGCGTGCATATTAATTTTTTTATGTCATATCCATTGCATATTGTTTCTTGTCTGCACCGTCTCCTTATTTTGCAATTTAACAATCAATGAAATCTTTTCCTGAGTAAGACGCCCCTTTTATCATTATCGAAGACTACACGGACTGATATGCCAGAAGAATAAACATGACTTGGTGAACTAAGCAAATATAAATCAGGTTCTCAAATACAAAACTATCTAGAGAACTTTGCTGTCGTTCAGTAATGGAATGGGCCCATATTTTGGGAAGAATAATGTTCATTAATTTCAAATAAATTCACCTTAATTCTTGTTATTCATTTCTGTCTAAATTTACTTCAACCTATGTAATGCTAGGTGTGTTATTAGGGCCTTTTCAACCTGTAATCGAAGCTGCAAGGTAGTTATATTTGCTCTCCTGTATCAATTATAAATTTGCTAACGCTGAGTTCTCTGAAGTATCTCATGTGACATTTTCAGAGCTTATGATAAAGCAGCAATCAAATGTAATGGAAAAGATGCAGGGACCAATTTAGATTTGAGCGTTTATGCATATGAGCTTAATTGTAACTGTGTACTTTCACTAAGAACTGTATGCTTCAATCTCGTTCTTATGAGTGAATGTGTCAGTTTCTGGGCTAATGCAGTTAATAACACTGATCATACTCTGGATCTTAGCTTGGGAACTTCAGGATTGAAAGGGTGAAATCTAGACCAGATTGATGAAAAAAGCTCAATCATAATGGATTAAAGAATGCCTGTGGTTTTTGAGACTGATTGGATAACTAGCAAACTGTGATATGCTTCCTTGTGATAGTTCAGATCACAAGCTAAAGTTGCTGGAAGAAGATAGCAGAGTGGATTTTCCTAATACTTGTGAAATTCAAGGGCATAACATGAAAGGTTTTCTCTCAATGATGAACAATTCATCCTATAGATATCCACAGTTCAATCCATCTTAATATCACCAAGTGAGTGTACCTTTAATGCACAAAATATAAAACATGACGTCTAATTATCCTATGAGCCTCTGATATTGATGTTGCTTTCTGCAGTCCTTATCCTGTCATGTTGTCAGTCAAATATTATTGTACATAACCTTGTTTCCTAAAGATGTTATGTGGAGTGCTTTTCCAATAGTTTAGCATTTTCTTAAAAGATCATAATTTGGTAGCTAATTACAATAACCCAAATACTCCATTGCCTTTGTCCATGTTTATTGGTTTAGTCCATTATATATCGGTTTAGTCCAATATCTCTTGTTTTCCCTCTGAAAAACTTGCTGATTGTGTTTCTTTCTCATATACTTTCAAGCTACATATAATTTATCATACGCTGTAACCATTGTGCTATGCAATCTTTTATTTCTTATATGGTCATAGAATCAATCTTTGAGCATCCAAGAAGTAACTGGAAATCAAAAACCAAAAAAGGGTCAGAAAGAGCACATCAAGACTCATGCTACGCTGCTGCAGTGATTACAATTCTGATGCCAGATCAAAGGGAAGTATGACATCATTATGAACAACTAGAAGTCTATTTTCAGAACCAATGGACTAAATAATTTTAATGCCCTATCTTTATCTCATATTTATGAAAATTAAATCTAGTAACAAACTATTTCCCTACTATTTAGATGTTTGATTATGGTTTGCGAGAGCATTATCTCTTTAAAAAAACAACCATTGTTTGGAAGATAACTTGACTAGCTACACATAAGAATAGACTGTATCCTTGAACAGGCTTCACGGCAAATTACGTAACAGGAGTAGAACCTTTATTCCAGATATTTAGGGTGGTTGTAAAAGCAACTTCCTTTGTAGAATTAATGGCTGTCATATCCTTTTTTGCTGCCTCGGTCTCTGAAGTCTGAGCTTGTTTCAAGTGCTCCAAACATTGGATTTATGATATAGAACCTGCAAGGAGTCAACAGTCTCTGTATGCTTTACCATGCGTAACTTTTATCAATACATTGTTCCTCTTGCTTTATGCAAGTGAATAATCCGTTGCTCACTTGGACGGGTGGTAAAAGTTCATAAGGAGGATGCATCGTCCGAACTCTTATTATCATGGAGAAGTTCCTGAAGATCTGAACTGTTTTGCTTACCTGTAACTGTTACTTTTAAGAAAAATTGAATCACATCACATATATAATTTGTCTAAAAGCTGTGCAGAATGGAAACTACAAGAGGAAAAAAACGCTTCATCAGCATTTGTTGACAACGAGTTAGTTTTTAGTTTTCAATTACTGTATATACGTGTGATGAGCTTTCATTCTCTTTTTGACTCTTTAACTGAGTGTTTAATTACATCAATAAGTGGCACTGGCACAATAATATTTTCTTCTTCGCTTTTGGTTTTCCACTCTTCCATGTTTTTTGTTATATTTATTTATTTATTTGTGGGGGTTGGTTTATCCGTTCCTAATTTGTGTGTGGTTTTTGCAGATATATTCCTTCATGACATGTGGATACTTTGGTTGGTTGGTTTATTAATATACATGGTATTTTTTTTCATCTTTCAAATATTTAATAGTTTAGTGCTCGAAAACCTTAATAGAAACTATCCAGAAATATATCTGCATATAGTTTCCTAAATTATATTAGAGGGTGTTGTATTGATGGTAGTGATAATAAGGTGAGCGTGAGTGTTGAAGTATAAATATATTATGGGTTCAGTCTGTGATTTATGGCCAAATTATCAATGCTGACAATTATAAATCTCCTTAGTCATGCTCCAAACTTTTACACTTTTGTAGTTGACAAACAATTGGCAGTTCATTAAATTAGCTACCTATGGTTTAAATGTCCAAAAAGGAGTAATGTCTGGAATGTCGAAACTAGTTAAGGAAGAAATGGGTAAACCAAGATTGCTTTCAGATCTTGATATAAGGTTGGATTAAGGAAGAAATTGTTGAACTCCTGTGATATACCGACTTAGCGATTAAAAAACCTAAACTTGGAAAAAATGAAAACTAATGAATGGCCTCAGTTTATACTTGTCATGGGTTTTGTCGATTCTTCAGTTCTGTGTCTATCACCAGCTTCTTCCGAGGCTTGCGATTGGATATTCTTCTCCGTTACAATGTCATAACATTTTAGTCTCTGTTATGACCCTCCATAGACCATGTAAGTAACATACATCGGCAACATGTCTTCTCTGCACAATTTGCACCAGTAACTTCACAGTCTTCCTTGTTGATAATCATAAATATAAGAAGGTTGCATTGGTCAATGGATATCTTGAGTGCAGATTGTTCGACAGTTGTACCTAGATCATGATTGAGCTTGGCTTGAGAAGTTGCTAGCCATTACAACGCTTGTATTGATCCGTGCGAAACTGTGCATGAACGTTTCTATAAGATTCACAGCCCTTGCTAGGTTGTAACATGCCCTCTCATTCTTCTTAGTATGATAGTATCCTTAAAAGGCGATTACTTAATTATTATGTCTAAATAGTTTCTCTATATTGCTATAACTGGATTCCGGATGCAGGTACAGAGGCTTTGACATGAGAAGATGGTGCGATTTCAAAATGCTTGGAGAGCATGTTGGTGGATCTGCTGTTTAGGTCTATATACTATTATATTGAAGACACATAATAATGGCAAATGAAACCTGCAGTTCTAACAATGTAAGCTGACAATATCATTGTATACTGAAAATGGCACAAGGCTAACTGACATGCCTGAGATTACTGCAGAGTTTGTTCAGTATTTCAAGAAACTTTTGGGTAATGCTAAGGACACAATTGCTGCTGATCCTAATATTATCTCAAATGGTAATATTTTGAACTCTGCTCAACAGAGGGAGTTGAGTTCTCCTGTTTCCAGAGATGAGATTAAGCAAGCTTTATTCTCAATAGCTGACAGTAAGGCCCCTGGTCCTGATGGGTTTAATGCTGCTTTTTTCAAGGCTGCGTGGAGTGTTATCAGTGAAGATTTATTTCTGGCGGTAGAAGAATTCTTCTTTTCGGGTAAGCTTCTAGGCACTTTTAACACCACAGCCATTACCTTAGTGCCCAAGTCTCTTAACCCAAATACAGCTACAGACTTTAGGCCTATATCTTGCTGTAATGTTATATAGAAAATCATCTCAAAGATTCTGGCTAACAGATTGCAAAAAGTTATGGGCTACCTTATAAATGATGCGCAAAGTGCTTTTGTGAAGGGGATACTTATTTCCAGTAATTTTTTGTTAGCTCATGAACTCATAAAGCAATATGGGAGGAAGAATATCTCACCCAGAGCAATCTTGAATATTGATTCAAGGAAAGCATTTGACACCATTAGTTGGGAATTTAAGCTATGTTGATTGGTCTAGGTTTTCCTAATGTCATGGTTAGCTGGATTATGGAATGTATTTCCACTCCAAAGTTTTCATTAGTTCTTAATGGTGGTTTGCATGGTTACTTTCATGGTGCAAGAGGATTAAGGCAAGGGGATCCTCTTTCTCCCTATCTTTTTGTCATTGGGATGGAATTTTTATCAAGAAAGCTTGACACTCTGAAAGATGATAGGTTGTTTAAATTCCACCCTAAGTGTTTGAGGTTGAAGATAACACATCTTATATTTGCCGATGATTTGTTAATGTTTTGCAAAGCTGACATGAATTCTATTATGAAAATCTATACTTGCCTCCAATGCCAAAGGTTAGCTGGTTCAACACAGTTTGGGATGGGTTTCTTTATCCCAAGCATTCTTTTATTTTATGGTTGGCGTGTCATCAAAGACTCCTCACTAAGGACAGATTATGTAGAATGGGGATGATGAGTTCCAATCAGAATCAGTGTGTTCTATGCTGTGGTCATCAATTGGAAACAAGTAAGCATATCTTCTTTGAATGCCAATTCTCGGCTGATGTATGGAATAGGGTGATAGATTGGATGAGATTTAGATGGAGATCTTGTTGCTGGGACTTGATCATTAGTTGGTATTCTTGCAATTTGAAAGGAAGAGGACCCTTGAGGAAGTTGAAGAGAATGTGTCTTTCAGCAGCTGTGTATATGATTTGGGATGAGAGGAATCGAAGGATTTTTCAAGGCAAAATGAGAGATCCTTCTCAGATTTTCAGAGCTATTAGACTTTCAGTTTTTACAAGAGTATTGAATGATAGTTCACATGCACATATGATAGATTTTCTTGAGGTTTTGTAATTTTCTTCTTGTTTTACCAGTTCTCTGGTATTTTGATGTTCTTCTCATTGTTCACTTTGGTTTATGAATAAAATTTTAAGTTCATTGACCAAAAAAAAATGTAAGCTGACAAAAAAGTTCAGCAGTTAATTACTTATATCTACAGACATTAAAAACCTGCCCAATAATGGTTCAGATACAGAATCAAAACATATAAATTGTTCTACTTCGTCATTGTATTTTCAGTGTCTTCCAACTCATATGCCACCCAATATTGCTAGTTCTCATCAGAAAGTGAAATGGGAACTGGAAGCTCCTGAAAAGTGAAAACAGATGCTTTGTTGCCTTACCAGCTGCAGTATGAAATATTCACTGAGCAATCTATTTCTTTTTTTTTCTATCACTGTTTGTCGGATAATCAGTTGATGCAGCACATATTTTTCATTCTTCTTGATATCTTTTCCAGGGCTGACATTGCTGAAATGGCTTCACAAACATCTCCAGTTCTACCTTTGTTCAGGCTGAAGGTACCACTTCATTAGCCAGCATGTTTTTTGTTATAGTTTTCAGAGCTTAGAACAATTTATTGAAATTGTGTGCACAAATCAACAACTTAAGCTGTTTATATAATTCTATTTTTGCTCACATAAGCCTCAAATTTTTTATTCATACGAGCTACGACTACAAATCAATTATTAAGTCAGCTTGAACCAATATATTTTGGACCTCTTTCAAATATTAATTGCCCATAAGGATCAGTTTTCTTCCCCTCATATTCAGAGGACTATGGTAGGTGACAACTGCTTTAGTTGTCTGCAACTTTACAAGTGGGAAGTTGCCACATCAATTCTAGGATCAGTTTTGTAAACTTATATTTCATTTTATTTCACATCGTGTACATGAGAAATGCGTGTATCCTCTCTTCCATTCATATTGATTTATGTTCATGTGAATTTGATGAGATCAGTCTCTCGACTACACATCATTAATTCTAGAGCTTTGTAATTGCAACCAGTGGAAGATACGAAATTGCAGTAGCTGGATAGGTTATGTAGATGGCTAAGTTCTAGGCATCCACTGGCAAGGAGTGCTATTCTCCACAAAATATCTGTACAAAACTTCTTATTAGCAAAAGAACTCAGGAGCACGTTCTTCAAATACCCATATATGAATTTTCACTATTAACATAGAAACTGCATTTATTTCACAATTACCCATTAAAATATTACCAATACTAAACAATGTTAACAGTAAGTAAGGTTTGTGTTCTTTGGTGCTCTCAACTCCTTTCTTGCTTTCATCAATTGATTCCAAGGATATTGTATTGTTTTTGCTCTTCAGTTCCTACCTTTTGGGTTTTTAGTATGCAAGTAACTAGGCTAAAATGTGTAGTCCTGCAGAAATTACTTGGAAATATTATAGTGCTCCCAGTCTCCCTCCAATCTTCAAATTTTAATTCCCTGTACTGATGCTAAACTTACATTCTTAATCCCTCATAGCCCTTTCCTGGCAATCTGAAGATTCTGAACTCTTAAATTCCTATTTCGGCCATAATTTACAAGATTTGGACTTCTTATTTCGTGACAATAATCAACATTTCCTCATACACCCTACATAAAAATCGCAGTATGCACCTGAAACTTCTTTTACTTCTTTCCTTAGAAACCTCTACTGAACATTTCCATTTCCAGGTTGCTTTAATGATATCCTACGCTTTGGAAGCAGAACACTTTGGCTAGACCTCGCGATTATCAGCTGAAAATTAACTGCAGGAATTGTGATCTTCCACGTTTAATATCAGCACATACAGATGCTAAAGGTCATTATATTTCATCCATTCATATTAAACATTAAGGATGTTTTTAACCCTTCCTCGGTTTGAGTAAGTTAGCTTGTCAAGATCTATATAAAAATAAATTCGTATATACAGATATACAGCTTCAGCATGCTCTGTTCTATCTTCGCTTCCTCTTTACTATGTCCTTTAAAGTCATCAAATGCCTTATCAAGTCATTGGACAAGGTCAGAAGGAACTTTTGTGTGTGTGTGTAACGCCCTGCCCCGAAATCCCGGAGTCGGTACGTTATTAGATATGATGGACTGACCTCACAAACCACCACATGTCTTTTCAGCACGTTTTGTCCTCACTCACGCGCTCCCTGGAAAACTTCCCAGGGGGTCACACATCCTAGAATTTCTCCAGGCCAAGCACGCTTAACTTTGGAGTTTCTAAGAGTTGGGTTCCCTAAAAGAAGATGCATCTTGGTGGTATGAGTATTCCAATCAAATCTATCAATACTAATCACATCACCCTCTCAAGGGTTGGGGTATTACAAACTCCCCCACTTAAACTCGCAACGTCCTCGTTGCGCCAAATCATATCATCCCAGACCATACCATCCGTGTGAGATTCTAGAGGTGGCTCCTACGGCCTCAAGAGGTGGCTCCCGTCCTCTCGACATAGCACTTTGCGCCGCATAGCACTTAGCTCTCACAATTCCGGTTGTCTTTGCTCTGATACCATTTGTAACGCCCTGCCCCGGAATCCCGGAGTTGGTACGTTATTAGATCTGATGGACTGGCCTCACAAACCACCACATGTCTTTTCAGCACGTTTTGTCCTCACTCACGTGCTCCCTGGAAAACTTTCCAGGGGGTCACCCATCCTAGAATTTCTCCAGACCAAGCATGCTTAACTTTGGAGTTTCTAAGAGTTGGGTTCCCGAAAAAAAGATGCATCTTGAAGGTATGAGTATTCCAATAAAATCTATCAATACTAATCACATCACCCTCTCAAGGGTTGGGGCATTACAGTGTGTGTGTGTGGGGGGGGGGGTTGTTTCTTACGATATAGTATGTATAATGACTCTTGTTTGAGTAGTAACAAAAGTCTTGTTTGATACTAATATTTGTTTGATACTAATATTTGTTTGAGATGATATATATAGTACATGTGAAAACACGTATACGAAGGTTATGATGTAAAACGACGCAAAAATTAGTATTTACATTGATTTCAGCATTGGAACCATTAATGGTCTACAGCGAATCATCGATGGTATATAGTGAACAATCAGAGAAATTCAGAGAATCCATTTCGAACCATAGGTGGTCTACAGTGAATTATCGATGGTCACCACACTTCAATTATAGGTTTTCAGAAACTCGAAATCAAACCATCAATGATCTACAAGCAACCATTGATGGTGCTCGAGGAACCATTGATGGTCGTGGGGAACCATCGATGGTGACGATTGTATTTGGCAGATTTGAAGAGTTAATCACAGCCGTTCGTTAATCCCTTTCATCTCTAACTTCCACTATGATTTAGATATTTCTTTCCTGATTTATGAGATGATATATAAAATTGAAGAGATGATATTTGGAGAGAATACAAGGGTTTAAAGATAGAGCTTTAAGAGAGAAAATTTTAGGGTTTGTGAGAAAAAGATTAATTTGTGATTTGAATCCCTAGAGGCTGAACAAACTCTTTCTCGTCACGCTCAACAATATCGGATCGTCTTAGCGAGAAGAGTTATCCTTGGAATCAACATTTACTTTGTTCTTCAATGAGCTTCACTTCAATCTTTTGAAGAACAGTTTGCTAATCAAAAGGATTGTCTTTCTAATTTTGTGCTTAAACTATTTTTGATAGTTTATTTCTAACTTGTTTTACTCAAGCCAGTGATAATTGAGAGTTGAGACTAGCTAGGGCTAAGTGTTACTCGTTATGGAGTGTTAGGTTAGATGACTGATCCGAGTAGATCTAGAATATGGTCTTTGTAAGCCTACTTAATCAGGTTGTAATTCAAGAGAACTCTTAGCATAGTGAAAATGCTCGTTCGTGACATGGAATAGTGGACGTAGGATTGTTATTCGAACCACTATAAAAATCTTGTGCGTTCCTTAGTTGGTTTTTAGTTTGGTTGTTCGCTTTTAATTTTCTATATTTACTATAAAAATCTTGTGCGTTCCTTAGTTGGTTTTTAGTTTGGTTGTTCGCTTTTAATTTTCTATATTTTCACTGCTTATTCTGTGTTTTAGCGAAAGACTGTAGCATCTCTGACCCAAACACAGGCTGGGGAGCGCTCTTGTTTGTTGGGAAATTGTCTGTAAATTCAAGAGGAGGGGCTGGATTTTTTGAATCTCTCTGACTTTAATATGGCTCTTCTTTCCAAAGGGACTAGGAAATCTATCGACAACAATTCTCTTGAAGGTAAGAGTCCTTTCCTCTATCACCCTCGAATACTCTTCTGTCATTAATAGCACACAACCTATAGTTTCAGCTTCTAGATTTTGGCAAGATACTTCTTCTATTCACCAAACTTTAGTGTGATCTGTCAAGTGGAACTTAGGTGTGGATTCAAATATCAGTTTCTGGGAGGACAAGTGGTTGGAGTCTAGCTCTTTGTGTAGCTTATTACCCTTAGCTTGTAATCTGGCATTCTCCAAGTATGTCATTGTTCACCCTCAAGGATATTTTCTCGGCTTACCCTTAGCTTGTAATCTGGCATTCTCCAAGTATGTCATTGTTCACCCTCAAGGATATTTTCTCGGCAATAATTGTTGGGTATGACACCCACCCTATTCTCTGTCATGATTACACCGAGAGAGAAAAAGAGATATCTCAATGCTCAAAGACTTTCTTGCTTCCTCCAATTGCACTGTCAAGCAGTCTAAGGACATTGCCCTATGACCTACTAACTGAGATTATTCAGTTAAATAATTATACTTTCTTTTGAACATGGGTGAGATTCAATCAAGTTTTTCTCACTTCCTTTGGAAATCTTCAACTCCTACTAAGGTAAAGATTTTCTTCCGACTTCTTCCTAAGGGAAGTTAGCAGACATGAAAATTCGCTTAGGAAAGGCTGGGATGGTGATCCTGGTTGCCCTTTCTGCCAAATTGAGTTAGAAATTGATAGCCACATTTCTTCAATTGTGCCTATGCTAAGGATGTCTGAACCTATATTTTGTCTTGTTTTCCCTCGGTACAGTGGCCTGCAAATTTTGAAGATATTTTTATATTCTAACAGCAATTCTGTGCTAGATCATAAGCTTCGCTCTTTGTGGAAAGTTGTTTTCCCTGTCTACTGTTGGTGCATGTGGAGATTAAGAAACAATTTGATCTTCAACAAAGAAAAGACAACCCCTAAATGCATTGCCTCTAATATTGCACGCTTCGTGCTATTCTGGACAATATGCTCAGGTAGAAAGAAGGCTGTGATCATCAACGGGACGACAAAGGAGCATGGACTTGTCTCATGGAAAAGCCATATGACGAGTCAAATGTATTAATTATGTTTAGTTACAAATTGAGTCTAATCAGAAAAATCAATAATTATATTATTCAAAAATTATATAACGAGTAAGATTTGCCTCGTCTTCATTGTCATCCAAGTAAGATCCACCTCGTCTTCATCATATGCAGATTATTTATATTACTCAAAAATTAGATTTTATATATCTTATTTCTAGTTAAACTATAGCTAAAAGATCGTCTATATCAATTTTAATTTATCAAATTTTGACCAAACCCTATTGTTTATCAAAAATTAAAAAAATTATTCTAAATATACAGTTTTTTTTTCAAACTACAATTTTAGCTAAATAATAGAGAGAATATTATATATAAAAAAAGAAAATTATACATTGATGAAGAGTTGAAATTCGTCGGCGTGAGAGAGTCTAGGCAGTGTCAGAGTTCAACAATGCCGGAGTGAACTTTTTTGGGAAGATCTCAATTTGGGTTTAGAGAGAATAAAAGAGAGAAAATTGAGGGAGAAAGAGGTGATTTGATAGAGAATCAATCGAATGGGGAGAGAGATTGAGGGAGAGAGATTGGGAGAGGGTTTATCCAATTCGGACTTCTAAGAGGGAGAGAAATCGGGAGAGAGTTGAGAGAGATAGAGGAGGTCGTGCCCTACTTTTGGGCACACCTGGGGCTTTTATAGGCTTGACAAATACACGGGACTAGTCCCATGTATTTGTTGGGCAACACGAGCGGAAGTTTTTGTTTAACCCACGGGACTACGAGTCACGTGGGTTTTATAATAGTGAATAGAAAATCGACGGGGCTAGTCTCGTGTGTTTCGAAAACCACATTCAGCAAAACCGACCTCTTTTTAGCCAGCCTTGATGAGCTAGCCAAAAAGAGGTCGGTTTTACTAAATATTTAGCAAAATGTAGATGTTATAGCCGTTTTAATGATGGAAAATAATATCTAATCAATGGCAGACAAGTGTCTCGCATTATGCATAATCAAATCAGCACATCAAGACAATTAGATACTCAACTCGGTCGACTCGACACACCGACATCTTGCGAGGACGACTCGAACGACCCATCCCCCCCGACTAAGTCGACTACTTAACCACTCGACTTGACCGACTAATCGGCCGACACCTTGCGAGGGCGACTCAAAAGGCGGTACTTTCCGACTACCAGACGTGTAGAAAGGTGACGAAACGCCTCGAACCCCGAGCCCCTCCTGTGCTCTGATGACCAATCACCTTGTCATAAATGTCATTGAATATATTATGGGTGTCATCATTCCTCTACCTCTAATAGTATTTATGATACATCAGACCACGTCGGTACCGCACACCCCACATCACTTCGCATTAAACATCGAAGTGACCTCTTTACCACTCGTCGGCCGACACTTATAAAGTTGAAGCTAACTTGGCCGCCAGCCCATACCCGGCCAAAATTACCTTCCTACCCCTCCTTCCATTACTATAAAAGGAGGTACTATTTTCAATTACAAGGTAAGCTTTTCCACCATTCTCTGAACTTAAGAACTATTGCGGTTCTTTTTACTTCTCCAAACAAGCCACCCACTGACTTGATCTCGGAGGAACAACCGGGGAGTCACAGCCCGCCCTCCTACGATTTGCTACTTGTGCAGGGAAGTACAGCTTGTCCAAGGGCTAGACATTCGGAGAGTTAGAGGGCCTCCGTCAACTTAATCAACTCTATTTATTTCTGTGTGATTCCATACATCAACAATCATTTTTGCTAAATATTTATTAAAACTAGCCTATTTCAAAAAAAAAAAAAATCTCCTTATCAAAAACATCATAGGTGGTGAGTATGCAGCCTGAATGTCTTTAGTCAAATTGCTGTAGATGGATGTCAAAGTCTGCAATAGAGCTACCTAGGCGGAGCTCACGCTTGGGTCAACTTTGACTCGCCAGCCTGCCTAATATAAAAATGGCTTTTCGATATTATTACCATGAGTACGTTGCTTTTATAAGCTCCTGCAGGAGGCCCACTTCGCGCTGGGGGGCTCTACCAGCCCACGAATAAAGGTTTATGCTGCCATTCGTTGTCACGGTTATAATGATAGTTTGGGGCAATATCGTACCGGTTGATGTCCATTAGGCCCATCATATTACTACCCCCAGTCTCCAGTATCATCAGATTCTAACATGAAGTTCAATGAGAAATAATTAATTAAATAAACAAATATGACCTATTTAATATAACATATACTAATTCACAAATGTGAGAATGAATTTCGTAGACATTGATAATCGTGAATAAATTATGCCGCCCTTATTGTGGCTGTCAAAAAAAAAATGGATGTTTCTTTCTCAGTTTGTGACCATTATCTCACCTAAATTCAATAGCGGAAGATAGAACGAGTGATAAAGTATATTTACCATAACTTTTTAATGTTGAGAGTAATTTGATATTGATATCCTTTGTAGATGGAGGGCGGTCGAATCTTATAGATAGGAACAAAGGAAGATGTATCCTCTCGTATAAATCCTTTGTAGATGGAGGGCGGTCGAATCTTATAGATAGGAACAAAGGAAGATGTATCCTCTCGTATAAATCCTTCGCATTCAAATTGTAGCATTTTTTTTCTTTCGTTGTGCTGACTATAATAATATTATAAAATTTAAAGAAATCATCGACAAGAATGCGATTTGATTGATATTAACAATGAATAGCAAGAATTGGTTGTTACTTAACTATCAAAAGAACGAACAAATGAGCATCATGATCACCGTGTAGCTCCGGGTACACCTGGACGTGATGAAGTTAATGTTAGACCCTAGAGGGGGGGTGATTAGGGTCTTATGCTAATCTAATCCGATTGAATGCCAATTAAAACTAATTAATAAGTTATCCTAGCAAGTATGAGATACAACAAGATATGTAAGCTAGGATAAGTAATATGAACAAGAGATATATCCTAACAAGGAGATATAGGCAATGTATGTGCAAGGATATATAAACAACACAAGGGTAAATAATGTAAACAAAGAAGTGGACAAACTAACTATGAGCAATGCACAATGGCGATATAAGATCGCCACACACTTCTCTCTTGGTGTACAAGTGTATTACAAAGTGTATCCTCACAATTAAGGCTCAATACAAAGTGTTTGTTCTCTACAATGGATGAGAACGAATTGTAAGCTCACTCTCTAAGATACACAATCTCACAACCCAATTATACTATGAATGTAAATACAATAAGCTCAATAGGTTGTGTGTGAACAAAGAGATATAAATCAAAATCAAACTAAACTCAAATATAAAATCTAGCTTAAGAACAATGATAATCAAACAAGTATATAAATGTAAAGCTAGAGTTTGAGTTTAGAAAACTTCTCAATTTGATAACAAGAGATGGAGGGATGATAGTTGGAAGCTCAAACTTCAATAGATAATCTCCTCAAGCTCTTGTGGAATTTGATTCACAAAATCGAAACACTCAAATGCTTAAAAGCTTATAAACACACTTTAAACAAACTTAAACCCTTGATTAAATCTTTCTTAAACTTGTTTTAAAACTCTCTTGGATAACTTTAAAAGACATCAGCAATGGGGTATATATACCCACTAGAAATCTCAGCAAAAAAAACACCCAAAACAAAAGACCAAAAGACCCAGCCAACGGTACAAAAACTAGCCGTTGGAAACAGAAAAAGCCATCGTCGGTCGACCGGAAATTCTGTCGGTCGACCGATGGAAAAGTTCGGTCGACCGACGGAAAATTCGGTCGACCATTATCCAGGTCGAAAACGAGAAACCAAGCAGGCCTTAGCCGGTCGACCGGTGCGGTCGACCGATGGAGCTTTTCGGTCGACCGGACCCGACCAACTCTTTGGACCATGCTGACGAAAGAACAAATGAGCGGTCGACCGGTGCGGTCGACCGAGTACTGATACTTCTGAAAACTGTTTTTCTGATTTTAAAACGCTGTTTAAAAATATCAAATAAATTCCAAAAAATGTAAAACTTTGGGGAATGATTGTAGACATGATAATAAACATGCTACAACGACTGGTTTCGAAAAAGGACTTCCCAAATGAAAAATATCATCATTTTACAAAATAGTCCAAAACATGAAAACCTGAAAATTGATATTTTGATATTTTGACTTAAACAACATTTTGAAACCTTATGAAATGATTGTATAGACTTGATAAAAGATATAACATGTTGTTATGAAGTCTATAACCTAGAAATACAATATTTTCATGAAATTGCATATTCTATGCAATATATTCAAAACACTAAATATGATTTCACTAAATATAAGCTTGTTAAAGATGAAATCATATATAGGCATATAAACATGAAACAAAATAGTATTTTCCAATATGAAATCATATATATGCATATGAGTATGAAACAAAAATATGTTTTCTAATTATATTCAATTGTTTCATAGTAAAACTTGAAATTATTAAACCAATAACATATATGTATATATATAACTATATATATACAAAAACCAAAACGTGTATGTGTGTATATGATTGAGCTTAAAGTACTAACACACATAATATAAAATCTAAACTAAATTACCCAAGCTTGATCTTGATCTTCATTGAGCTCAACTTGGTACACGTTGCGGGTGAAGCTAAACTTGGATCTTGAACTTGAATTGTACGATGCTTCACTCCACAATTCCGCCAACCTCCATTTGATATCGTCGTTATGGCGCAATCCATCCATCCTCCAACTTGGTAATCTTGTGGATGAAGCTTTAACTTGGATCTTGAACTTTGAATAGCAAGGCTTCACCGTTATTCCGCCAACCTCCATTGGATATGATCGTTGAAGCTCTATTCCATCCATCCTCCAACCACGTTGTTTGTCTACAATACATAGGAAAATACAAATA
>NC_033796.1:1087525-1125717 GCF_001876935.1 Asparagus officinalis
GCACCCTAATATACTATGGTATGCAAATACAATAAGCCTCAAAAAGTGGGTGTGTGTGTACAATGAGCATAAAATCAAATCTAACTCAATAGCAAACTAGCATAATTTAATATATGAAGGTCAATAATGATAATTGCTACGGGAAAAGAGTTAGAAGAAACTTCTCTATAAACACAAAGATAGACGGATGAGAGAAATTGAAGATGGAAATCGCTCACTGGCTGATGCAATTCGCTCTTTGCTAACTAGTATAAACCGCCAAAACTGAACAAACTCAAACGCCTTGTTTAAACCCTTATTTAAACAACTTCATTTCTTACATCAAAAAGATATCAGCAAAAGGGGTAATTTAATACCCTCTAAGAAAATCAATTTGAAAAGACATCAGCAATGGGGTATATATACCCACTAGAAATCTCAGCAAAAAAAACACCCAAAACAAAAGACCAAAAGACCCAGCCAACGGTACAAAAACTAGCCGTTGGAAACAGAAAAAGCCATCGTCGGTCGACCGGAAATTCTGTCGGTCGACCGATGGAAAAGTTCGGTCGACCGACGGAAAATTCGGTCGACCATTATCCAGGTCGAAAACGAGAAACCAAGCAGGCCTTAGCCAACAGCCCCAATGCAACGGTCAAAAAACTAGCCGTTGGAAGCTGAGAGAATACTCGTCGGTCGACCGGAAAATTCGTCGGTCGACCGAAAATTTTCATCGGTCGACCGGACCGGTCGACCGACAGGCTTCTGTCGCCCAGTGAACTTTTGACCTCAGGTTCGGTCGACCGGTGCGGTCGACCGAATACTGATACTCAAAAAACTGTATATCTGGTTTTAAAACGCTGTTTAAAAATATCAAATAAATTCCAAAAAATGTAAAACTTTGGGGAATGATTGTATACATGATAATAAACATGTTATCAGAAAGGACCTCCCAAATGAAAAAATCATCATTTTGTAAATATGTTCAAAAACATGAAAACCTGAAAATTGATATTTTGATATTTTGACTTAAACAACATTTTGAAACCTTATGAAATGATTGTATAGACTTGATAAAAGATATAACATGTTGTTATGAAGTCTATAACCTAGAAATACAATATTTTCATGAAATTGCATATTCTATGCAATATATTCAAAACACTAAATATGATTTCACTAAATATAAGCTTGTTAAAGATGAAATCATATATAGGCATATAAACATGAAACAAAATAGTATTTTCCAATTCTATTCATTTGTTTCATATATAAACTCGAAAATTATTAAACCAATAACATATATGTATATATATAACTATATATATACAAAAACCAAAACGTGTATGTGTGTATATGATTGAGCTTAAAGTACTAACACACATAATATAAAATCTAAACTAAATTACCCAAGCTTGATCTTGATCTTCATTGAGCTCAACTTGGTACACGTTGCGGGTGAAGCTAAACTTGGATCTTGAACTTGAATTGTACGTTGCTTCACTCCACAATTCCGCCAACCTCCATTTGATATCGTCGTTATGGCGCAATCCATCCATCCTCCAACAACGTTGTTTGTCTACAATACATAGGAAAATACAAATACTAGACAAACAACATTAGTGGTAAATTGTTTGTAAATCATCATCAAAACAAGAAGGCCAACAGTTAAGGTGCTATTGATACAAATTAAAATTATTGCGCTCTATCTTTTTATTAAAAAAATTGTGATCACTCGATCATAAAGTTAGGAATTTTCTTGAAAATGAACGAAGAAAACCACGTAAACAAAAATATATTAATTACCCCTACACACCCACTATTTTCAAAACCATCATTCTTTACCTGCATCTATATATATCCACATACCCAAATTAAGATATTGGAGTTCCCCCCTCACCAATTACACCATTCATCAACCCTCACTTTTTCTTCGTACTTAAATTGTATAACATTCATTACGATGTGGACTCACCTAAGTCCTCTGCCTACCTTGATCGCCCAATAAAAATAATAATGTACCAGGCCTTGCAGTTAGTTAATATTGAGATTCTGTTATTATAAACAAATTAAGTAAAGATTAAAAATTCTTAAGAATGTACTACATTCTTATAACTTCCCCTGCAAACTTGTTAGTTGTTTATTCCTGGCCCCAATAACTTTTTAAAATTAATCTTAAGGGTTGCTTGCATTAAAAAGTTATGTTAGAGGGTTCATACAGTCTGTTTTATAATTTAAGATACTCAGCACATTTTGTCTCTGATGCATATCAATTATGAGTAATAGTATAATTTGATTGATCCAAGTATATCCTAATATATTTCTAAACTCTTGTATTGTCTTTTGCTCTTTATTATATATCAATCTGATATCACAATTGATGTAGATGATGAAGACACTACTATAGAATTGCTAGGAAAAAGATAAAGGCGGAGAAGGATTTTGGCTCAATTAAATATGAATAAAGAAGAAATAAATGATAATATTTTTTAAATATTTTATAATAAAACTTACTTTTTTGAGAAAAATTAGGAATCTTTAGAAGAGATTTTCATGATAAAATTTTAATAGCTCGTGTGAATGATTTTGTCATATAAAATTATACTGGAGTCACCATTAATCTTTAGTATTTATTTTTTATTTGAAGTATATCAATAATTAATATGTCTTGCGGTCTTGTGAAAAGTATGTGCTTTGTGTTGAGCTCATACAAACCATCTTAATATTACATATTTGATTATATTTTTATTAACACATCAACAATATATTATTGTTTTTTTTAAAACTTAACGCTACGTTTAATGACTAAGATAAACAAGTTGGAGTCCATGTTTTGATGCAATAAACAAATATGTTAGATAAATTTTGGTATATACAAATTTTAAAAAATAATGTTGTGTATGCAAGCATATAAAAAGTATATTGATCCCAGCTTTACACACAAATTTATTTCATAAATATTTTAAAATATATGTTAATAAAATTTATGACAAGTGTAATAATCCATGTTTATAGATTTCAACTTAAAAAGAATCTGACTTATTTTATAGTGAGAAAATATATTAAAAATAAATAATTTTGATACTTAACCATGACCACGAGCATTACGTGAGCAGAAAAACTAGTGGAGCTGCAACACCTTAAAATTGATGATTTTATCACGGCAAGCAAAAAAAAAAAAGATAATAATTTTATTGTTCCAGGTATTTTCTTTTATTTCTAAGCTCGTTCCTGATACCCAAAGTTCTGCGAGAATAACATCTTAGTGTGCTTTTTAACCAGCCCAATCGTGCTGAATTAGGCACGTAATCCAAAAACATTGTTTATGCGTATATACGCGTTTCATGTACGCGGATATATGCGCGTATGATTTACGCATATATACGCGTATATATTTTATTTACTCGTATACATGCCGCGTAGATAAAATCACCGTGTTATCTTCCCCATTTTGATTTTTGACGCGTAGCTGAGGATGAACGCAACGTTCAACCGCGTCTATAAATAGAGTCTTGGTCCCGCCCTCTCTCTTTCGAATCTCAACTCAGGGTTTCAATTTTGGGGCTTCTGATGATCTAGGGCTTGCGAAGGCTTCTGATGATCTAGGGTTTGTGCTGGAGGAAACAGGTACCTTCTCCCCTTCTACAGCTTCTCTCCGTTTCTTCAACTTTTTTCTTTTTGGTTTGTTTTTACAATTTTGGAGCTAGGGTTTCTCTTTTACTTCTGATCAGCATCATGAACGGCCGCGGCGAGTTTCCCTTCGAACTGCGTCATCTTCAACAAAACCCTAGAAAGATGGAAACTTGGCGCCTTCAAGTCTATGTTTCGAAATTTATTTTGATTTTCAGGTGAAGCCTCGGCCACTGTATGAAACTGGACCTACTCAACTTTGTTAACCGGTTTATCTAGTGTTTCATGGATTTCTTAATACTATTGAGTATATAAATACCGAAAGTCCCGTTTCGTGGATTTACTGTTTGCTGTTGATTTTGTAGAGGTGAGCTTTGACGAGTAGAATGATGTCCTTACAAAGTATCCTTATCGAGGGCAATTATGCACAGGCTGAATGTTGCATTCGAAGAAGAAGAAGAAGAAGAAGAAAATATCATTCACTTTTGGTTTGCCTCCTCTTCTTACATCTCACTTAGTTCCAATTCGTAACAGTTGTTTACTGTTTGTTGTTGATTTTCTAGAGGACTGATTTGAGAAGTAGAAAGGAATCCTTGCGAAGTTTCCATTATCGAGTGCAATTACAGCTCTGGGATTATTCAAAGAAGAATTCTCCTTCATCCTTCGGTTTGCTCCTCTTCATTAAATTTCATTTAGTTCCATTCTGTTTGGGTTATTTATTTTTTGTCATTGATTTTTCAGACGAGAGATTTTTATGATTCGAAAGATATCCTTGCAAAAGTATCAATGATCGAGTGCCTGTGAGTACACTGATTTCTACTCAAATTGCACCTTCAATTGAATAGATTAATACTGATCTCATTTATTAAATTTCAATGTATACCAAGTCATGTTCAGTACCCACACCTGCACCCACACTATACCGGTACCCGTAACTGTACCCGTACCCATGTAACACATGGTTTGATGAAGCTTATTTTTATAATTGCTACATCACTAGAAATATTGGCAATTAATCTATTTGTAAGCTAAAGACTAAATAATATATGTTTCTTATGTTAAAATGTTTATGTTCATTGATACAGAGCATTCATCATTCCCACGTAAAAAATCCACTGTCTTAATCTTAAGCTGCTGTTTTGGTTGTCTTGTTGGAAATGGTAGAAAACTACTCTGTAGACTGAAAATTATACTCTTGTGGGTCCTGATATGTGGTGATTTGCGGGGTAATTTTAGTGTTTATCCCTTGTCAGATGGTCTTATAGTTGATGACTCGGGTAAGATAGACAAGAAGGTTCCTTTGCTCAGTCAATTTAAAGTGGACCAAGGGATCAAGAAGTATCTTTACTCAGTCAATTTAAAAGGGACCAAGGGATTTCTTCTGTTACCTGTGTTTCCATTACTAAATCAAATTTATATGAATTTGAAGTGCGCACGATAATGGCTGCCTGAATCTTTAATCTAACCCGCAATACACCACCTTTTCCTTCTCTCTCTCTCTCTCTCTCTCTCTCTCTTCTCTCTTCTCTCTCTCTCTCTCTTATGGACAGGTGGAGCTGGATGCATTTGTTATTTCAGGTGTAGCAAAAATGTGCAGCATGTGGAATTTATTGGAATGAAGCAAAGTGAAAGAGTTGAGCACAATTCAGTATCTCTGAGTGGAGTTTGCATCTCAGAAAAAGTTGAATCAGGGATATCATGCAGTAGGGTATATGTCTGCAGATTTATCATATGGAACCTACTTTATCTGCTATGCATTACCATGTGGAACTTTTAGCAATACCTTGTTCATCTTGCTTATGCAACTGAATCATCTTGTGCACATTTGAGCAGGTGGTACAAGTTTCTGGTGGAGGATGGTGGCATCCAAACTCTTATTATCTTGGAAATGGTCCCGAAAGTCAGAAATGTTTTGCGTATCTAAAGGTCTGTAACTGTTACTTTTTCATCCCTCGCATCTCTTTAAAGAAAATTTCATTGCCCAAGGGTTTTTGTCTGGACTGTCTGCTAGTGCCTTACATTGTCCAAGGTTTATCCATTCCTAATTTCCATGCGACATGTACTTTAATTGGTTGATTGTCTGTATGTTTTTGTACCTGTTTTTTCATTTTCAAATATTAAATAGTTTAGTGCTAGAAAACCTTGACAGAAACTATAGAGAAATATATCTGCACATAGTCTCCTAAATTGTATTGGTGTGTGGGTAACATGGGTGGGTAGTGGTCATAGGGTGAACATAGGCAATATAATATATTTATGGGTTCAGCCCGTGAGCTTATGGTCAAACCGCTCAACGATGGTGATTATAAATCTCCTTAGTCATGAATTCCTCATACTTCACATTTTCTGTAGTTTGTAAGCAATTGGCAGTTTATTAAATTCTCTACTAAATTCTCGAGTCAAAAATGGAGACACTATTCAGTTACTTGAGAATGCTGTTGCTTCAACTTCATATTCTTGATTTTTAGTAAAGTTGACAGAATGGTCACCAAAATACTGCTGAAAAGACATGCTTTTGAGAAACTTCAAGGTTGTGGATCGGTAGGAAGATCATGTGATGGGTGTCTCAATCAAAGCCCTAAGCATATAATCTTTTATTTAGCATATGATAAATCATAATTTTTGTATGTACCTAAGGACTTAGGACAATGATGTGAACTGACAGTGATATTTATTTTTCCTTCTTGGTTGACAATCATATCCGTAGTCAGTGGCTATCAGTGAAGGAGAGCGAGCTAATTCCTAAGGGTTTACACATACAACAACATGGAGAGAAGCACATTTTGTATACTCCATTACATTTGGAATGCAATCCATTCCTATGAAAGATTGTTACTGATGGCTGGCACCAGGGTGTGATGATGGAACTGTGCGATTACAAGGTCACTTTCTCAAATCTCTAGTAGTCATTTATCAGTTGGTTAAGCTGAAACTTGATATTTTTGCTCATTCTACTTAAAGCATCGTTCTCTTTATAAAAGTAGCGAGCAAGATTGTTTTCCGGACACCATTTGCGGGTATCATATTCTTCAACTCTTGCGAGTTATGGTGACATGCAAACTAAATATTCTTAAATCTGACATTCATATTCTAGCCATTTAGCTTTACATTCAAGTTTTACTGTTGTTGGCCAAGTTTGTGTTGCCATGTACAGTGTATAGACTTGTAGAGACTGTATACTGGTAGGATAACTAGATGGACATGGGCATTTCAAAATAGTCATGGTGAGTGAGTGACTGACCCGCCTTCAAAGGATTTTATGGATTTCTTTTGAAAGTTTAGTTATCTGTAATATGGTTCAAAATATTTTTCCTTCAAGGATGATGTAACCCTTAATATGCAGATGCAGATCAAGTAGCCAAACTATCGAATTTGTAGGATATTGCTGCTGGTTGGGTCAGTATCACCATTGTATTTATTGTTTTCCATTTTCTGGATTTTATTGTGTACATTGATTACAAAATATTGCATTTAACTGGTTGATCTTTGTTTGAGAATGCATAGGTGGATTATCATAGAACATGATGCTTTTCGTAGTCTATTGTGCATTAAGTTTACACTAGTAACTCAAGTATAAGCTTTAACATTGAGCCATGTTTATCTTGAGCACGGTTTGTCCACCAGTTGTGCTTAAATCATCCTCTTTCATTCTTTTTAGTACCCCTAATAAGCTATTACTTAAGTGAGTGTTCTCTACAGAGGCTTTGTCCTCGGAAGGTGGTGCAAATCCAAATTGCTTGGGGAGCATGTCTTTGGATCTGCCGTGAGGTTTATATACTTTATATTGAAGACGCACATAAATGCTGTGAGTCAACTTTACAGCTCTAATCAAGGTGTAGCTGACAAAAAAATGAGCCACTATTACTTATCTCTGTTGTGGCCAAGCAAGTTTTGTTGTCTTGGCTTCTACAATATTAGGAGCTCAGAAATTGAAAATCTGCACCATGATGGTTCAAATATAGATTCTGTACATGTACGTAGTCCTATTTTGTCAATGTATTTCCAGTGGCTCTCAATTCACATGCCACCCAAGTTTGCAGTGCTCATCAGAAAGTGAAAAGGAAACTGGAAGCTTCTGAGAGAGGAAACTGTTCAACAATGAAAAGTTTCCCAGCCTGACTCAGATTTAACTAAAATCAAGAAACTGAGGCCCAAAACAGAGCTTATGGATTGGCAAGACAATGACTGGAGTTATGTGGCAGTTGCCACATTTCTTGTGAAACACGCTGATAGCAGGAAAGGAGATGCCTATTTGTTATCTAGGTGCATATATGTCAGCCATGTTAAATAAGTTGTACTGTATCATTGATTTATCTACGAAATATCTGTCATCTTTCCTCAAATACCAGGTTAAATGTTTGTTTTGTTGTGGTTGCTTGTCGCAATGCTACTCTGATACCGTGGGCTTTTCTATTGCCTTACCGGCTGTGGTATGGAATCCCCAAGTGATCTATTTCATTTTCCTATCACATGTTGTCGGATAATCAGTTGCTGTAACATATATTTATTTTTCATCCTACATGATATTTTTTCTAGGGTTTACTTTTTTACATTGGTTTCACATACATCTCGAATTCTAGCATTGCAGCATTTGGTCATTCCTAGCTTTGTTCAGGATGAAAGTAAGCACTTCATTGTCCAGCATGTTTTGTGTAATAATTTACAGAGCTCAGAACAATTTATCAGAATTGTGCACACAAATCAAACAACTTAAGCTGTTTAAATAATTCTATTTTTGTTCAATGAAAACCTCTAATTGTTGATTCATACGAGCTTTAAATCAGCTGAGAGTTGAAGCAAGATGAGATATAAAGAAACTTGGTTACATATTTATTGAGAGGAGTGGGTGGGTGGGGGTAATATATGCAAGAGTGAACTAAAAAATGACAATCAGTTATAATTTAGCTTGGATCAATATATTTGGGTCCTTTTTAGAATACTAACTGTCATGTGCTTTGGTTCCCTCCTCAATTTCATTGGCATGAGAAGTTTCAGCAGCCTTTCTTCCATAGTTTGCTTTCTTGCCCTATCCCTTCTAACCTTTTTCTTATCTGCAACTTCTCCCGATTTTCATTCTCTTGGTTAGAGTTTCTAACTTGATAAATTTTGAAATAAGGGGAAAAAGGAGCGATATATTTTTTTAGATATTTTCAGTACATCCTTCTTGTTGTTTGTGCTCCCATTCTATGATTCACTTGGACATTTAGTATTTTTCTGCTGAAGCTCAGGACATCCTTCTTGTTGTTTGTGCTCCCATTCTATGATTCACTTGGACATTTAGTATTTTTCTGCTGAAGCTCCTTGGAACTATAATAAAGATGACTTCTTTCACTTGGACATTTAGTATTTTTCTGCTGAAGCTCCTTGGAACTATAATAAAGATGACTTCTTTTTTTTTCTTTAGCATTGACTGGTTAGAGTCATTTCTAAAACAGCACGCATCCTAATTAACTTTTCATAATTTACTTGAGCTAGTGAACTGCACATTTTGTAGTTGCCATTTTGTTGTAATCGTGTGTGTTTTGGCACTTGCAGATACTGTTAGATCAGGAAATTCATATATCATCATTCTTGTTGTAATCGTGTGTGTTTTGGCACTTGCAGATACTGTTAGATCAGGAAATTCATATATCATCATTCATGGTTCTAGCGATGGAAGTATTACTTTGGGTAGTGCCACAGCCATTGATGGTTTTATGCAAAGAACTCTGGAGTTCAGACAAGAAATGCTTATGTACTGTCAAAGACGTCCACAAACAGGTAGAGTAAGCCAGGGAGATGGATGGTGGAAATCCTTGAAAAATCAATCCTCTCAGGAGACTATCAGAGTTTACTTAACCATACAGAAGCTGGCAATAGTAGTAATGGCCAAATATTGAAAGCTGACTGATCATTCTCATCATGTAGTTAGTGTTCGAGAGCCAGAAGCATTTGATGCAATAAAGTATGGCAGGTGACTGTTCCTTGGTACTCTTCGCATTTCTTTCCTACTTTCAATCAATTGATTCCATGGTCAGTCCTGTAGATATTAAATATCATCCACCAGAGAATCAACAACAAAGCCTTTTATCCCAATTTATTGGGATCGTTTTCATGAATCACGTTCATCCATTCAGTTCATCCTAAGTTAAGTGTCATCATATCCTTAATATTTTCTAGACAAGGTCTCTTAGGCTTACTCTAGAGTCCAAACTTCTTGGGGAGCATGGGGGTGAATATTAGTTATCTTTGTTTGGCCAAAGCAGGTTTTGACGTCTTGGCTCCTACAATACCTAAAATGAAAACAAAATTCCTTTACTTTTACAAGTGTTTGTTGATATCTGCTTTTATTTAAAATCAATTATCTCTCGTATTTAAATTCATTTTTCCTAGAATAATACAACCACGACAACTATAATGCAAAATTAGTTTGGTCTTCTACTTCTAGAGGCTACTTCTATAATGCTAACTAACCTATCTGTAAGCTAAAAATTGAATAATATATGTTTCTATGTCAAAAAGTTTGTTGTCCATTGATAGAGAGCACTCCTTATTCACATGTAAAATCGGCTTAATATTATGCTGCTTATATTGGTTCTCTTGTTGGAAATTGTTGAAAACTACTCTACAGACTGAAAATTATTTTCTTGCGGGTCCTCATATGTGGTGATCAGCAGGGTAATCTTAGCATGTGTGCTTTGTCAGATGGTCTTAAAGTTGATAAGTCAAGTAAGATAGAGGAGAATTTTCCTTTATTCAGTCAATTTAAAGGGGCCCATGGGATTTCTTGTAATACCAGTGTTCTGATTACTACATTGAATCTTTATGAATGCGCTAGGTAATGACTGTATGTTTAATTTAACACCATATAAGTCCTGCAACACACCACTTATTTTATCTCTCTTTTTTAGACTGGTGGCAATGGATGCATTTGCAGCACACCACCTATTCTCTCTCTTTTGTGTTTACTGGAATGAAGCAAGTGCAAGAGTTGAGCACCAGAACTGTTCTTATCTTGGAGATGTTTCTGAACACAGGCACTGTTTTGCATTGTATGTAACTGTCGCTTCTTCATCCCTTCTCTTTTAGGAAAGTTGCATCACATATAATTTGTCACTGTTGTGCAGGATGGAAACTACAAGTATAGAATGCTTCATAAGTTTTTTGAGAGAATGAATTAGTTTTTCATGTCTGGTTACTATATATATGTGTGGTTAGCTTTACTTCCCTTTTCAATTCTTTAACTGAGCGTTTAATAACATTATAAGTGTGAGAAACGTGACTTTAAAAAACAAAGGTCTTCATCTACCTACTTTGGGATTGTTTTTTCCAAAGTTAGCAGCTCATTTGTCAATGCCTCACCTACCCATTCATGAATATTTTATTATTTTTGTAACTTATAAAAGGGGGGTGAGAGGAGGTGGTTTAGAGCATCGAGGCAGTGAGCATCAGTTGGAGAAAGAAAAGAAAGAGAGAGAAGAAGAGTTTTAGAGAGAAGAGAGTGAGATAGAAAGAATTTGTCTCTTTCTTTGTGTGAGTCTCTGGCAAGAGAGTGATCTCCTATTTGTAATCTTCTCGTTGGTGATTAGTGAAATTCTCTGTTGTTCTCGCCCGTGGACGTAGGTCATACTGACCGAACCACGTTAAATCCTGGTGTGCTGTTTTATTTGTCCATTCTTGTATAGACATCTTTTGTGTCTGTGAAGCCCCTCCGCTGCAACAAACTGGTATCAGAGCCTGCTTAGAGTACGTGTATCTGCTTATCGTATGCTCTGTGGCTGCCACTAAAAGTGGATCCTCCACATCAGAAAATAAGTTAGATTATCATTTACTCTTTAAAGGCACTGAGTACTATTCACGCGTACGGTACTATTCAAAAGTACTATTACTATTCATACGTACGGACACTATTCATACGTACGGTTACTGTTCACAAATACGGTACTGTTCATAAATACAGTTACTGTTCCAGTTGGCTTCAAGATGTCTTCTGCAAAGTACAAAGTGGAGAAATTCGATGGGAAAAACAGCTTCAGTTTGTGGAGAGTAAAAATGAGGGCTCTCCTAGTACAACAAGGATTGTTCAAGGTCTTGTCCGGAAAGGATAAGTTGCCGGAATCTATGCCCGATGACGAGAAAGAAGAGCTGGAGATGAAGGCGCATAGTGCCATACAGCTCTGTTTGGCCGATGAGGTCCTGCGGGAGGTTGCCGATGAAGATACCGCCGCCGGTTTGTGGCTCAAGTTGGAGAGCTTGTACATGACGAAATCTCTGACGAACAAGCTTTACTTGAAGCAACGCCTCTTCACCCTTCGCATGAAGGAAGGTATGCGAATTAAAGACCACTTAGATGAACTTAACACTATTCTTATGGATTTAAAGAATATTGATGTTAAAATTGATGAAGAAGATCAAGCACTCATCTTGTTATGTTCATTACCTCATTCCTATGAAAATTTTGTCAATAGCATGTTGTACGGTAGAGATACACTTTCTTTGGAAGATGTCAAGTCAGCCTTACATTCAAAAGAGTTAAGGCAGAAAGTATCTGTCGTAGGAGGAGAGGATCAAGCTGAAGGCTTGTTCGCTCGTGGTCGTCCTGAAAAGGGTGTTAGTGGTAGAGGCAAATCTAGAAACATGTCTAGATCAAAGTCCAGGCCAAGAAAAAATGTTGAATGTTATTACTGTCACAAATATGGGCATATAAAACCTAATTGTCCAGCGCTCAAACAGTCGAAGTCTGGGGATGTAAAACCTTCAGTTGCCACTGTAACTGAAGAGTCTTCTAGTTCACATGACGTTCTTTCAGTTAGTGTTAATACTCATTCACAAGATGGTGGGAATGTCTTGTTGGGAAATAACATGCCTTGTAAGACTGTTGGTATCGGATCAATTAAGATTAGAACCCATGATGGTATTGTTAGAACATTGAGCAATGTCCGTCATATTCCAGAGTTAAAGAAGAACCTCATTTCTTTAGGCACCCTTGACTCAAATGGTTTTAAGTTTTCGGCTGAAGGTGGAGTTTTGAGAGTAAGTAAAGGCTCTCTTGTTGTGATGAAAGGAAAGAAGGTAAATACCCTCTATATCCTTGAAGGCAGTACAGTGACAGGTGCTGCAGCAGTGTCATCCTCAGAGGATTCAGATTCAGACACTACACATTTGTGGCATATACGGTTAGAGCATATGAGTGAGAGAGGATTGGATATATTGAGCAAACAAGGTCTGCTTTGTGGTCAGAAAATTAGTAAGCTAGACTTTTGTGAGCATTGTGTTTTTGGTAAACACCATAGAGTATCCTTTAGTACCGGTGTCCATAGAACCAAGGGTACTTTAGATTATATCCATTCAGATGTTTGGGGTCCCTCTCAGGTTCCATCGAAAGGTGGAGCTCGTTTTCTGCTAACATTAATTGATGATTATTCCAGAAAAGTTTGGGTGTATCCTTTGAAGCATAAAAGTGATGTGTTTGCAACCTTTAAGCAATGGAAGGTTATGATTGAGAAGCAAACAGGAAAGAAAGTGAAGCGCCTCAGAACCGACAGTGGGATGGAGTTTTGTTCTACAGAGTTTGATCAGTTCTGCAAGAATGAAGGTATTGTGCGTCATCGTACAGTTCGGCATACACCACAGCAAAATGGAGTTGCAGAAAGGATGAACAGAACACTTTTGGAGAGAGCTCGGTGCATGCTCTCTAATGCCGGTTTGTCAAAAGACTTTTGGGCTGAGGCAGTTAATACAGCTTGCTATTTGGTAAACAGATCTCCTTCCACAGCAATTGATTTCAAGACTCCAGAAGAGGTATGGTCTGGTTCCCCTGCTGATTACTCTTATTTAAGAGTATTTGGTTGCTCTGCTTATTTTCATGTTAATGATGGTAAGCTTGAACCTAGAGCAAAGAAAGCTATCTTTCTAGGATATGCTACTGGGGTGAAGGGATATAGATTGTGGTGTTCTGATCCCAAGTCACCTAAGTTTATTATTAGTAGAGATGTTACTTTTGATGAAAAATCCATGCTTCACCCGAGAAAGGAGTTTGTTATTGACACTACAGGTACTGAAAAGGAGTCTAGCAAGCAGGTGGAGCTAGAGAGCTCAACTTCAAAGAAAGTGCTTGAGGGCGCTCATGTTGAACCAGTTGTTACTGAGGAAGGTTCAACTTCAGATGCTGATACACCACAAGAGCAACAGTATAATATTGCCACCGGGAGAACAAAACGGCAGATCCGACCGCCTCAACGCTACACAGACATGCTTGCTTATGCTTTGAGTGTAGCAGAATCGATTGAGGTTCCAGAGCCTTCTACATGCAAGGAGGCTATTAGTGGCAATGAGGCTGCAAATTGGACTGTTGCGATGACTGAAGAGATGGAGTCTCTTCACAAGAACCAGACATGGGAGTTAGTGAAGCCACCAAGGGGACAGAAGATCGTTGGCTGTAAATGGGTATTCAAGAAGAAAGAAGGAGCTCCGGATACAGATTCTGTAAGGTATAAGGCACACTTGGTAGCTAAAGGCTACAGTCAGACCGAAGGTGTGGACTTCAATGAAGTATTCTCTCCAGTTGTAAAACACACCTCAATCCGCGTGTTTCTTGCCATGGTTGCTTATTTTAATTTGGAGCTTGAGCAACTTGATGTGAAAACAGCTTTTCTACATGGCGAGCTTGAGGAGCAGATCTTTATACATCAGCCAGAGGGATTCATTGTTGAAGGTAAAGAAGATCATGTGTGCAGGTTGAAGAAATCTCTTTATGGGTTGAAGCAGTCTCCAAGGCAGTGGTATTTGAGATTTGATACTTTCATGTTTGAGCATGGTTACTCTAGGAGTAAATATGATAGTTGTGTTTATCATAAAAAGCTCAATGATGGTTCTTTTGTATATTTGCTTTTGTATGTTGATGACATGTTGATTGCAGCTAAAGATATGTCAGAAATTAACGAGTTAAAATATCAACTCAAACATGAGTTTGAGATGAAGGACTTGGAAGCAGCAAAGAAGATTTTGGGGATGGAGATCCACAGGAACAGACGAGAAGGGAGTTTATTTCTATCTCAAGAGAAATACATCAAGAAGGTGTTGGAGAGATTTGGCATGCTTGATGCCAAGCCTGTGAAGACTCCGCTTGCCGCTCATTTTCGTCTTTCAGCAGATTTGTCACCTCAGACTGAGGAGGAGGAGCAGTACATGTCTCGTGTTCCTTATGCGAGTGCAGTTGGAAGCATTATGTATGCAATGGTTTGCACCCGTTCAGATATTTCACATGCAGTCAGTGTTGTGAGTCGGTACATGGATAGGCCTGGAAAGATCCATTGGCAGGCTGTGAAATGGATACTTAGATATTTGAGAGGATCTGCTAATATTGGTTTGTATTTTGGCAGGAACACAGACTCAGATTGCAGAATACTTGGCTATTCTGATTCAGATTATGCGGGCGATTTGGATAAGAGACGATCCCTGACAGGTTATATATTCACTCTTTCAGGTAGTGCCATTAGTTGGAAGGCGACTCTACAGTCGACAGTTGCTTTGTCTACTACAGAGGCAGAGTATATGGCAGTGACAGAAGCAGTGAAAGAAGCTATTTGGTTGAGAGGTTTGGTTGAAGATCTCGGCTTACACCAAGGTATTACTACGATATTTTGTGACAGCCAGAGTGCTATACATTTGACGAAACATCAGATGTATCATGAAAGAACCAAACATATAGATGTCAAGTATCATTTTATCAGAGAAATTAAAGTCATCAGGATTGAGAAGATTGGTACTGCAGATAATCCAGCAGATATGATGATGAAGCTCGTACCTTCGCGCAAGTTCGAGCATTGTCTCGAATTGCTTGGAGTTCGACAAAGCGAAGGTTAAGCCCGTAAGGGGCTTCTGGCGAGACAGCAAGAGTAAAGAGAAGACCTTCATTTTCAAAGTCAAGGTGGAGATTTGTGAGAAACGTGACTTTAAAAAACAAAGGTCTTCATCTACCTACTTTGGGATTGTTTTTTCCAAAGTTAGCAGCTCATTTGTCAATGCCTCACCTACCCATTCATGAATATTTTATTATTTTTGTAACTTATAAAAGGGGGGTGAGAGGAGGTGGTTTAGAGCATCGAGGCAGTGAGCATCAGTTGGAGAAAGAAAAGAAAGAGAGAGAAGAAGAGTTTTAGAGAGAAGAGAGTGAGATAGAAAGAATTTGTCTCTTTCTTTGTGTGAGTCTCTGGCAAGAGAGTGATCTCCTATTTGTAATCTTCTCGTTGGTGATTAGTAAAATTCTCTGTTGTTCTCGCCCGTGGACGTAGGTCATACTGACCGAACCACGTTAAATCCTGGTGTGCTGTTTTATTTGTCCACTCTTGTATAGACATCTTTTGTGTCTGTGAAGCCCCTCCGCTGCAACAATAAGTGGCACCGGTACAGCAAGTGAACAATATTGAGTAGTGAATCCTCTTAACTGTTCTTAGTATAATTTTCAAGGAAGTGGTTTAATCGTTACTTCTTATACATGAGCAACATAAAACATGCATATATAACTGAACTATAAGCTTAACATTGAACCAGGTATATCTTGACCACAGATTGTCCAACAGTCATGGTTAAATCATTCTTAAGCTTTAAATATGTTCTTAGTACCCTTAAAGGGCGATTACTTATTTGATTGTGCCCCAAATGAAGAAGTTTTGCTTTCTCTGGATTCTGGATGCAGCTACTGAGGCTTTGACATGGGTAGGTAGGGAGCACATGGCCGAACCTGCTGTCAGGTCTACATACTTTGCATCGAAGACACACAGACTTATTGCATGTCAAAGTTGCAGGTCTAACCATGATTTCGTCAACAAAAAAAAGTGAGGATTTATTACTTATCTCTGTTCAGCCCAAGCAAGTTTTGACGTCTTGGATTCTAAAATATATAAGCACACAAAATAAAAGTTTGCATCAAAATGGTTCAAATACATATTTGAACACATATCTAGTCTTAGTACATTGATGTACTTCCAGTGGCTCTCAAGTCTCAGCTAATATGCCACCTAAGCTTCCTAGTGTTCATTCGAAAGGGAAAGGAGAACTGGAAGCTACTGAAAATGGAAATTGTTCAACCATGAAATTTCCCTGCCTCAGAGAAGAAACTGAATCCCATTCAGACCTTATGGATTGGCAAGACAATGACTGGAGATAAATGGAAGTTACTGCATTTCTTGTGAAACATGCTGATGACACGTAATGAGATGTCTATTTGCTATCTAGGTGCATATATGTCAGCTATGCTAAATGTGTTGTATTGTGTAATGGATTTATCTGCAAAAGTTAATCACCCTCCTTTCCTTGAATACCAGGTTAAATGTTTGTTTTATAGTGGTTGCTTGTTCAGATGCTACTCTTATGCTGCGATGCTTCCGTTGCCTTTCTGGCTGTGGTATGTCATATTCCCCGAGCAATCTATTTCTTTTTCATGTTTGGGTTTGTCAAATAATCAATTGATGTGGAATATATTTATTTTTCATTCTCCACTATATCTTTTCTCCAGGATTGAGATTGCTGCATTGGTTACAAAAACGTCTCCAGTCGTAGCTCTGCAGCATTTGGTCATTCTTAGCTTTGTTCAGGCTAAAGGTAAGCACTTCATTATCCAGTATGTTTTTAGTTATAGTTTGCAGAGCTTAAAACAAATTTCCAGAATTGTGCATGCAAATTAAGCAACTTAAGCTATTTAAATTCTTCGATTTTTGTTCAACATAAGCCTCTAATTGTTGGTTCATGTGAGTTTATTACTTCAAATCAGCCGGAAGATGAAGCAAGATGTGGCATAAAGGAACTAGTTTTCATATTTACTGAGAAGGGTGTGGTGTGTGGGAGTATTATATGCAAGAAATGAAGTTAAAATGACAATCAATTATAACTCAACTTGGACCAATAAATTTTGGACATCTTGCAGATATTAGCCGCCAATATGTTTTAGTTTCCCTCCTCATTCTCCAAAGACTCTGGTAAGTGACAACCGCTCCAAGTTGCAGCACCAATTCCAGGATTGATTTGTTGAACTTATTTTTTTCATTTTACCCAAATTTCATTGCAGGAAAAGTTTTTGTACCCTCTCTTGCGTGCATATTAATTTTTTATGTCATATCCATTGCATATTGTTTCTTGTCTGCAGCGTCTCCTTATTTTGCAATTTAACAATCAATGAAAGCTTTTCCTGAGTAAGACGCCCCTTTTATCATTATTATCGAAGACTACACGGACTGATATGCCAGAAGAATAAACATGACTCGGTGAACTAAGCAAATATAAATCAGGTTCTCAAATACAAAACTATCTAGAGAAATTTGCTGTCGTTCAGTAATGGAATGGGCCCATATTTTGGGAAGAATAATGTTCATTAATTTCAAATAAATTCACCTTAATTCTTGTTATTCATTTCTGTCTAAATTTACTTCAACCTATGTAATGCTAGGTGTGTTATTAGGGCCTTTTCAACACTGTAATCTATGTAATGCTAGGTGTGTTATTAGGGCCTTTTCAACACTGTAATCGAAGCTGCAAGGTAGTTATATTTACTCTCCTGTATCAATTATAAATTTGCTAACACTGAGTTTTCTGAAGTATCTCATGTGACATTTTCAGAGCTTATGATAAAGCAGCAATCAAATGTAATGGAAAAGATGCAGGGACCAATTTAGATTTGAGCGTTTATGCATATGAGCTTAATTGTAACTGTGTACATTCACTAAGACCTGTATGCTTCAATCTCGTTCTTATGAGTGAATGTGTCAGTTTCTGGGCTAATGCAGCTAATAACACTGATCATACTCTGGATCTTAGCCTGGGAAGTTCAGGATTGAAAGGGTGAAATCTAGACCAGATTGATGAAAAAAGCTCAATCATAATGGATTAAATCCTGTGGTTTTTGAGACTGATTGGATAACTAGCAAACTATGATATGCTTCCTTGTGATAGTTCAGATCACAAGCTCAAGTTGCTGGAAGAAGAAGATAGCAGAGTGGATTTTCCTAATACTTGTGAAATTCAAGGGCATAACATGAAAGGTTTTCTCTCAATGCTGAACAATTCATCATATAGATATCCACAGTTCAATCCATCTTAATATCACCAGGTGAGTGTACCTTTAATGCACAAAATATAAAACATGACGTCTAATTATCCTATGAGCCTCTGATATTGATGTTGCTTTCTGCAGTCCTTATCCTGTCATGTTGCCAGTCCAATATTATTGTACATAACCTTGTTTCCTAAAGATGTTATGTGGAGTGCTTCCAATAGTTTAGCATTTTCTTAAAAGATCATAATTTGGTAGCTAATTACAGTAACCTAAATACTTCATTGCCTTTGTCCATGTTTATTGGTTTAGTCCATTATATATTGGCTGCTTCTCGTAACTATCACAGATTCCCAATTTGACCTGTTACTGCTGGAACTGATGCATCAGAAGGATAAATTTAGGCAATCTTCTTACGATTAGATACCTCTGGTCATAAATTTTTTATGACTGCAGTTTGCATTTCATTCTTTAGTTTTTCTATCTTCTTACAGAAAAAAACCTATCGTTCCTCGTTAAGAAATCCAACTTGACCAATATCTCTTGTTTTTCCTCTTCAAAATTTGCTGATTGGATTTCTTTCGCATATACTTTCAAGCTACATATAATTTATCATACGCTGCAAGCCTGCAACCATTGTGCTATGCAATCTTTTATATCTTGTATAGTCATAAAATCAATCTTTGAGCATCCAACAAGTAACTGGAAATCAAAAACCAAAAAAGGGTCAGAAATAGCACATCAAGACTCATGCTACGCTGCTGCAGTGATTACAATTCTGATGTCAGATCAAAGGGAAGTATGACATCATTATGAACAACTAGAAGTCTATTTTCAGAACCAATGGACTAAATAATATTAATGCCTTATCTTTATCTCATATTTATGAAAATTAAATCTAGTAACAAACTATAAAACTATTTCCCTACTATTTAACATGTTTGATTATGGTTTGCGAGAGCATTATCTCTTTAAAAAAACAACCATTGTTTGAAAAATAAATTGACTAGCTACACATAAGAATAGACTGTATCCTTGAACAGGCTTCACGGCAAATTACGTAACAGGAGTAGAACCTTTATTTCATATATTTAGGGCGGTTGTAAAAGCAACTTCCTTTGTCGAATTAATGGCTGTCATATCCTTTTTTGCTGCCTCGGTCTCTGAAGTCTGAGCTTGTTTCAAGTGCTCCAAACATTGGATTTATGATATAGAACCTGCAAGGAGTCAACAGTCTCTGTATGCTTTACCATGCGTAACTTTTATCAATACATTGTTCCTCTTGCTTTATGCAAGTGAATAATCCGGTGCACACTTGGACGGGTGGTAAAAGTTCTTAAGGAGGATGCATCGTCCGAACTCTTATTTGGAGATGTTCCTGAAGATCTGAACTGTTTTGCTTACCTGTAACTGTTATTTTTAAGAAAAATTGCATCACATCACATATATAATTTGTCTAAAAGCTGTGCAGAATGGAAACTACAAGGGGGGAAAAAACGCTTCATCAGCTTTTGTTGACAACGAGTTAGTTTTTAGTTTTCAATTACTGTATATACGTGTGATGAGCTTTCATTCTCTTTTTGACTCTTTAACTGAGTGTTTAATTACATCAATAAGTGGCACTGGCACAATAATATTTTCTTCTTCGCTTTTGGTTTTCCACTCTTCCATGTTTTTTGTTATATTTATTTATTTATTTGTGGGGGTTGGGTAATCCATTCCTAATTTGTGTGTGGTTTTTGTAGATATATTCCTTCATGACATGTGGATACTTCGGTTGGTTGATTATTAATACATGCGGTATTTTTTTTCATCTTTCAAATATTTAATAGTTTAGTGCTCGAAAACCTTAATAGAAACTATCCAGAAATATATCTGCATATAGTTTCCTAAATTATGTCTCTATAATAGTTTAGTGCATGAATGTCTCTATAAGATTCACAGCCCTTGCTAGGTTGTAACATGCCCTCTCATTCTTCTTAGTATGATAGTATCCTTAAAAGGTGATTACTTAATTATTATGTCTAAATAGTTTCTCTATTTTGCTATAACTGGATTCCTGATGCAGGTACAGAGGCTTTGACATGAGAAGATGGTGCGATTTCAAAATGCTTGGAGAGCATGTTGGTGGATCTGCTGTTTTAGGTCTATATACTATTATATTGAAGACACACAATAATGGCTAATGAAACCTGCAGTTCTAACAATGTAAGGTGACAAAAAAGTTCAGCAGTTAATTACTTATATCTACAGACATTAAAAACCTGCCAATAATGATTCAGATACAGAATCAAAACATATAAATTATTCTACTTCGTCATTGTATTTTCAGTGTCTTCCAACTCATATGCCACCCAATATTGCTAGTTCTCATCAGAAAGTGAAATGGGAACTGGAAGCTCCTGAAAAGTGAAAACAGATGCTTTGTTGCCTTACCAGCTGCATTATGAAATATTCACTGAGCAATCTGTTTCTTTTTTTCTATCACTGTTTGTCGGATAATCAGTTGATGCAGCACATATTTTTCATTCTTCTTGATATCTTTTCCAGGGCTGACATTGCTGAAATGGCTTCACAAACATCTCCAGTTCTACCTTTGTTCAGGCTGAAGGTACCACTTCATTAGCCAGCATGTTTTTTGTTATAGTTTTCAGAGCTTAGAACAATTTATTGAAATTGTGTGCACAAATCAACAACTTAAGCTGTTTATATAATTATATTTTTGCTCACATAAGCCTCAAATTTTTTATTCATACGAGCTACGACTACAAATCAATTATTAAATCAGCTTGAACCAATATATTTTGGACCTCTTTCAAATATTAATTTCCCATAAGAATCGGTTTGCTTCCCCTCATATTCAGAGGACTATGGTAGGTGACAACTGCTTTAGTTGTCTGCAACTTTACAAGTGGGAAGTTGCCACATCAATTCTAGGATCAGTTCTGTAAATTTATATTTCATTTTATTTCACATCGTGTACATGAGAAATGTGTGTATCCTCTCTTCCATTCATATTGATTTATGTTCATGTGAATTTGATGAGATCAGTCTCTCGACTACACATCATTAATTCTAGAGCTTTGTAATTGCAACCAGTGGAAGATACGAAATTGCAGTAGCTGGATGGGTTATGTAGATGGCTGAGTTCTAGGCATCCACTGGCAAGGAGTGCTATTCTCCACAAAATATCTGTACAAAACTTCTTATTAGCAAAAGAACTCAGGAGCATGTTCTTCAAATACCCATATATGAATTTTCACTATTAGCATAGAAACTGCATTTATTTCACAATTACCCATTAAAATATTACCAATACTAAACAATGTTAACAGTAAGTAAGGTTTGTGTTCTTTGGTGCTATTTACTCCTTTCTTGCTTTCATCAATTGATTCCAAGGATATTGTATTGTTTTTGCTCTTCAGTTCCTACCTTTTGGGTTTTTAGTATGCAAGTAACTAGGCTAAATTGTGTAGTCGTGCAGAAATTACTTGGAAATATTATAGTGCTCCCAGTCTCCCTCCAATCTTCAAATTTTAACTCCCTGTACTGATGCTAAACTTACATTCTTAATCCTTCATAGCCCTTTCCTGGCGATCTGAAGATTCTGAACTCTTAAATTCCTATTTTGGCCATAATTTACAAGATTTGGACTTCTTATTTCGTGACAATAATCAACATTTCCTCATACACCCTACATAAAAATCTCAGTATGCACCTGAAACTTCTTTTACTTATTTCCTTAGAAACCTCTACTGAACATTTCCATTTCCAGGTTGCTTTAATGATATCCTACGCTTTGGAGGCAGAACACTTTGGCTAGACCTCGCGATTATCAGCTGAAATTTAACTGCAGGATTTGTGATGTTCCACGTTTAACATCAGCACTTACAGATGCTCAAGGTCATTATATTTCATCCATTCATATTAAACATTAAGGATGTTTTTAACCCTTTCCTCGGTTTGAGCTAAGTTAGCTTGTCAAGATCTATATAAAAATAAATTCGTATATACAGATATACAGATTCAGCATGCTCTGTTCTATCTTCGCTTCCTCTTTGCTATATGTCCTTTAAAGTCACCGATGATGGTCTACAGATATACAGATATACAGATATACAGATTCAGCATTGGAACCATTGATGGTCTACAGTGAATCATCGATGATATATATTGAACAATTAGAGAAATTTAGAGAATCCATTTCGAACCATAGGTGGTCTATACTGAACTATCGATGGTCACCACACTTCAATTATAGGTTTTCAGAAACTCGAAATCAAACCATCAATGATCTACAAACAACCATTGATGGTGCTCGGGGAACCATTGATGGTCGTGAGGAACCATCGATGGTGACGATTGTATTTGGCAGATTTGAAGAGTTAATCACAGTCGTTCGCTAATCCCTTTCATCTCTAACTTTCACTATGATTTGGATATTTCTTTCCTGATTTATGAGATGATATATAATATTGAAGAGATTATATTTGGAGAGAATACGAGGGTTTAAAGATAGAGCTTTAAGAGAGAAAATTTTAGGGTTTGTGAGAAAAAGATTAATTTGTGATTTGAATCCCTAGAGGCTCAATAAACTCTTTCTCGTCACGCTCAACAATATCGGATCGTCTTAGCGAGAAGAGTTATCCTTGGAATCAACATCTACTTTTTTCTTCAATGAGCTTCACTTTAATCTTTTGAAGAACAGTTTGCTAATTAAAAGGATTGTCTTTCTAATTTTGTACTTAAACTATTTTTGGTAGTTTATTTCTAACTTGTTTTACTCAAGCCAGTGATAATTGAGAGTTGAGACTAGCTAGGGCTAAGTGTTACTCGTTATGGAGTGTTAGGTTAGATGACTGATCTGAGTAGATCTAGAATATGGTCTTTGTAAGCCTATTTAATCAGGTTGTAATTCAAGAGAACTCTTAGCATAGTGAAAATGCTCGTTCGTGACATGGAATAGTGGACGTAGGATTGTTATTCGAACCACTATAAAAATCTTGTGCGTTCCTTAGTTGGTTTTTAGTTTGGTTGTTCGCTTTTAATTTTCTATATTTCCACTGCTTATTCTGTGTTTTAGCGAAAGATTGTAGCATCTCTGATCCAAACACAGGGGGGGGGGGGCTCTTGTTTGTTGGGAAATTGTCTGTAAATTCAAGAGGAGGGGGCTGCATTTTTTGAATCTCTCTGACTTTAATATGGCTCTTCTTTCCAAAGGGACTAGTAAATCTATCGACAACAATTCTCTTGAAGGTAAGAGTCCTTTCCTCTATCACCCTCGAATACTCTTCCGTCATTAATAGCACACAACCTATAGTTTCAGCTTCTAGATTTTGGCAAGATACTTCTTCTATTCACAAAGCTTTAGTGTGATCTGTCAAGTGGAACTTAGGTGAGGGTTCAAATATCAGTTTCTGGGAGGACAAGTGGTTGGAGTCTAGCTCTTTGTGTAGCTTATTACCCTTAGCTTGTAATCTGGCATTCTATAAGTATGTCATTGTTCACCCTCAAGGATATTTTCTCAGCAACAAATGTTGGGTATGACACCCACCCTATTCTCTGTCATGATTACATCGAGAGAGAAAAAAGAGATATCTCAATGCTCAAAGACTTTCTTGCTTCCTCCAATTGTATTGTCAAGCAGTCTAAGGACACTGCCCTATGGCCTACTAACTGAGATTCTCCAGTTAAATAATTATACTCTCTTTTGAACATGGGTGAGATTCAATCAAGTTTTTCTCACTTCCTTTGGAAATCTTCAACTCCTACTAAGGTAAAGATTTTCTTCCGGCTTCTTCCTAAGGGAAGTAGCAGACATGAAAATTCGCTTAGGAAAGGCTGGGATGGTGATCCTGGTTGCCCTTTCTGCCAAATTGAGTTAGAAATTGATAGCCACATTTCTTCAACTGTGCCTATGCTAAGGATGTCTGAACCTATATTTTGTCTTGTTTTCCCTCGGTACAGTGGCCTGCAAATTTTGAAGATATTTTTATATTCTAACAGCGATTCTGTGCTAGATCATAAGCTTCGCTCCTTGTGGAAAGTTGTTTTCCCCGTCTACTGTTGGTGCATGTGGAGATCAAGAAACAATTTGATCTTCAATAAAGAAAAGACAACCCCTAAATGCATTGCCTCTAATATTGCACGCTTCGTGCTATTCTGGACAATATGCTCAGGTAGAAAGGAGGCTGTGATCATCAACGGGACGGCAAAGGAGCATGGACTTGGCTCATGGAGAGTACAGATGATAAAGTCGTAGAGGATAACCTTTAAATGGTTTCCTTTTGTTTTTAAGTTTTCTTAGCTGTGGTTTGGTATTGTCACGCCCCGCTTCCCAAAATACCGGGGAATCGGAACGTGAACAAGCCCGCGACGTATTAGATTGAGAAGAAATATACACTATTATTATTTTTCTTTTCTTTTCTTCTCAATCCAATACACTAAGTGTCTGGAAATAAGTACAATGCGAAGTCACATGTCCCCGATCACAATCAGTAAGAATATAATGATCAACACAGAATAAAATAATACATATCACAAATGGGATAACATCCGAGACATAATATTCGGGTCAACATGCACTTATACAAAATAAACAAATGAATACTAGAGAAATATAATACATCGTTCAAACTGAAATAGGAAGTACTACAAGAGTAAACAAAACCATCAACTAATAAATGGAAAGAATATGCTTCGACTCCTTCTGCTCCGTCTACAGGGTACTCCTGCTGAGAATACTCGCTCCTACTGAACCTGTTCTTTCTCTAAGTCTGACGTACACCAAAGAAAACATGTGTACGTCAGCGTGTATGGCACACGACAAGACCCCACAAAGAAAATAGAATGAACGAAAATCTAAAGCAGAAATCGATACGATAAAAGAAATGATAAAAGGACGTGCAACTAGAAATTCAACAAAATCAATCAAGTAACGAGTCGATCATGTAGCTAGCGATCAGAAATCATCTAAGTCACAAGGTCATACACTAGATGAAATTGATACTTAAAAATCTACAACTCGAGACGTAGTACGTCGAACGAAATAATCCAAACAAGGAAACCCTCATGTATATATCATATGTCTTAAATTGTAGATAATTAAATATTAATCTCGATCTATGTATGAAAAGAAACACAACTGACCTACATCTCACAAGAATCCATAAATCCTAACCAAAGTGACGACACCGATTCACCTTGACTCAACAAATCAACCACAGTGGTGACACCGATTCACTGGTAACAAGTCATGTAACTAGTCATCCTAAAATAAGTCACTGGATCACATCTCACACAGAGTCAACGCTCATATTATCGGATAACTGACTGTTCGCATATCCCCCACGTGTATTCAATCAAATAAATTCATGAACCAAAGTAACGACACCGATCTACTTTGACCCAACCAACCAGCCCCAGTGGCGACACCGATCCACTGTGACTCAACAAACCAACCCCAGTGGCGACACCGATCCATTGGTACGAACCTGGAAGATATATCAACAGTTTTATCCAATTACCAAAAAATATGAAAGGCTTCTGGACTGTGAATCATCTTTTTACAAGCAGAAAGCAAACATTAATTGGTGTCTTGATGGGGATAAAGGTACTAAATTCTTCCATTCTATCATGAAAAAGAAAAGGCATCAGAACAGAATTCTATCTCTATATACAGAGAATGGAATTAGGATCACTGACAGTGCTGATATTGTTACTGAAATTGTGGATTACTACAAAAAATTATTGGGGACTTCAATTCAAACAAATCATCCTGATCCAATGATTATTGCAAATGGCCCTCTTCTCTCTTCTGATCAAAGACATGAGCTGAGTTCTCCAGTTACAAGGGATGAGATTAAACAAGCTGTCTTTTCTATGTCAAATGATAAAAGTCCAGGCCCAGATGGTTTCAATGCCCTATTCTTCAAAGCATCCTGGAGTGTTATCAGTGAAGAACTTTTCTCCGCAGTGGAAGAATTTTTCAAATCAGGAAAACTGCTTGGTACTTTCAACTCCACTTCCATTACTTTGATACCTAAGGTTCTTAATCCTCAATATGCTGCAGATTTTAGACATATATCTTGCTGCAACTGTGTGTATAAAATCATAACCAAAATCATTGCATCCAGAATTCAAAAAGTAGTGGGATACCTGATAAGTGATGCACAGAGTGCTTTTGTGAAGGGTAGGCTTATATCAAGCAATATCCTTTTAGCTCATGAGATTGTTAAGCACTATGGCAGGAAAAACAATTCCCCTAGAGCCATTTTAAATATTGATTTGAGAAAGGCTTTTGATACAATTAGTTGGGTGTTCATCAATGACATGCTTAAAGGTTTAAGATTTCCAGACAACATGATTTCCTGGATTATGGAGTGCATCTCTACCCCAAAATTTTCTATATCTATTAATGGTACTCCTCATGGATATTTTCAAGGTGCTAAGGGCTTGAGGCAGGGGGATCCTTTATCACCTTATTTGTTTATTATTGGTATGGAATATTTGTTTAGGAAATTAAACACTCTCAAGGAGGATAGGCTCTACAAGTTTCATCCTAAGTGCTCAAGACTGAAAATAACACACTTAGCTTTTGCGGATGATCTGCTTCTTTTTGGCAGAGCTGATATGAATACAATATCAAGACTAAGGGATTGCCTAGCTGATTTCAGTAGGGCTTCTGGTTTAGAAGCTAACCCATCAAAATGTTCCATATTCTTGAGTGGAGTAGATGATAATCTGAAGAGCCAAATCTGCAATCTCCTTAATTTCTCTGAGGGAACTTTGCCTTTGAGATATTTGGGGCTACCTCTGATAGCTAAAAGACTCTCTTGGATGGATTGCTCTCCCCTTATTAACAAGATTTCAGACCAAGCTACCTCTGATAGCTAAAAGACTCTCTTGGATGGATTGCTCTCCCCTTATTAACAAGATTTCAGACCAATTTAATAATTGGCTCAAGAGAAGATTCTTGGATGGATTGCTCTCCCCTTATTAACAAGATTTCAGACCAATTTAATAATTGGCTCAAGAGAAGATTCCTCTCATATGCCGGCAGGTTACAACTGATAAAATCAGTGATTATGGGGATACAAACCTACTGGACCAGTAACTACATTCTCCCTATCAAAGTTCTTCGAAAAATTGATAAAATGTGCTCAAATTTCTTATGGGGACATAAAATTCATTTGGTGAGCTGGGATTCTGTATGCCAGGAAACTGATCATGGGGGTCTTGGGATATACTCTGCTGTGCATTGGAATTATTCTATGGCGGCCAAACTTCTTTGGATGATTCACCTCAAGAAGGATATCCTTTGGATTAAGTGGATTCATGGTCACTATCTAAGACAACATACTATCTGGCAAGTCCAACCAAGGAAGAGTGATTCATGGCAGTGGAGGCAGCTTTTAAGAGTGAGGAATTTGTTGATTGATAAACTTGGTAGTGTGAATAATCTCCAGAATGTCATCAGTGATAGCTGTGCTAATGATAAAATCAAAGTTTCAGTGATGTGCAGGAGAATTTTTCAACACTCAAATCTGAATACATGGTCAGGGACAGTTTGGGGTGGATGGAATCTACCTAAACATTCCTTTATTCTCTGGTTGGCATTCTTATCGAGGCTGTTAACACAAGAAAGACTTTGCAAAATGAGGATGCTGAGCTCAAATCAGTGCACCCTATGTTCAAGAGAAGGACAGTTTGAAACCTGTCAGCACCTTTTCTTTGAATGCCAATTTTCAGCTAGTGTCTGGAATCAAGTAATGGACTGGCTATGCTTCAAAAGGAAATCGTGTAATTGGGATCAAATCACCAGCTGGTTTGAGAACAATTTGAGAGGGAAAAGTTTCAAAATAAAGCTTAAAAGGTTGGCATTATCTACTTCAGTCTACATGATTTGGCAAGAGAGGAATTTTCGTATATTTCAGTTGCAATCAAGAGGCCCTGATCATCTCTTTAGCTTGATAAAAATACATGTATATACAAGGATATTGAATGATAACATACCACAACACATAAAGAGTTATGTAGAGAGTTTTTAGTTTGAAGGCTGAATTTTGTAATCAGTCTTGAGATAGACATTGATGTATTATAACTTTCATATATTGGTAATGAATAAAATTTTTCATTGACCAAAAAAACAAACTTTAAAAATTAGAGAAAATCCTTCAATTATATGGTGTCCCACAAAATCCCCCTAATTTTTTACACTTTTCTCGCCAAACCCTTCGACATCATTTAAAAATATAAAATAACTAAAATATCGTTTTACAATAAACATGTTTAATTACAAAAAATGCCCAATCAGTAAAAAAAGAAACATTTTCAATTTATAATACCTTCCCCCTTTTTCTCTCTTTCTTTTAGCTTAAAAAAGCAGAGTAAATTTTTATGATAGAGGGTATTTTGGTCTTTTCTCAATTATCTACTTGTCATGTGACATACTAGACATAATAGTGTTAGATTTCAAGGTGTAGAGAGAGACGAGTTCATGGAGATTTCTCAGATTTTTAAATTGAGGGGATATCTATAATAGACTCAAATTTTGAGCAATTTTCTTAGATTAAAATAGTTGATGGGTATTTTTTGAAACACACACCATATTTAAGGGGGATTAAGTGATGAAATTCCAAGGGATTGTCTCAAACTTTTTTGGGGGGGTTGGGGGTAGGGGTGGGGGTGGGTACAATATGCTCAAATTCGTGGCTAGTTTTTTGAGATTAAAATAGTTGAGGGGTGTTTTCTAAAATTAACGAATGATTTTATATAGAGAGGCTTTTTATGTGATACACACACACACACACACACACACACATATATATATCACATAAAAAATTAAGAGTAACCCTCCTCTCCAAATGGAGTTATAAAATTTTTCACACACTTAACCCCTCACTCTCTACCCCTATTTATAGTAAACATCAGTGAATGAGAGTCATTGGATTGAAATCTTATCCAAAAACAATAAATTTCAGCTCTTAATTCGTAACAAACTGTACGTCATATCGATACCAACATCGATAGGGGTATTGATCCTGGCATCGATACGGGTATTGATGCTAGCATCGATACCTAGTTCTCTCCTGTTGCTGTCCGAGCTTTTATCTTGTTCTTGGACTTGGGCTTTTGGGCTTTGCCATTTCTTCTTCGTTTTAGCTTTGGGCTTTTGGATAAATTGGCAATTGGATTTTCCAATGGGCTTCTTGATTTCTCTTTTGCTTTATTTCTTCATTTACTCAAGGGCCTTTGTTGAGAGATGCGATTTGTTCTTCATTAACCTGCATTTAAAGATAAAAATAATTATTAGTGTCATATTTATTCATATAAAATAGATAACGAGGGTATAAAAGTGTAATAAAATATGATTATCAGAAATTATAATAGTTGGGACTAATTAATGTCATAACCAAAAAGACCATTATGCCCTTCTATCAACTAAGGGGGTGTTTGGTTCAATTTCTAGAAATTATAGGAAATGTTTTCCACCTAAAATATGATTTCCTTGTGTTTCTTAAAAAAAATTATAGGAAAAGTTTTGAGAAATCAAAAAGTACCAATTTTCTTGTTTTTTGTACTTTGCTTGTTTGGTTCAAAACAAGAAAATAGCTCATAACTTTATAGAAAATAACAAGATTTGGTAGGTTTTTAATTAAATATGGTATGTGTCAGATTTCTGGTGATTTCCTCTCATTTTGAGAGGAAATTGTTTTTGTAAAATTTGGTAGGTTTTGATATTTTATAGAAAATATTTCTGTAAATTTTTTGTTGAACCAAACACAATTTACAAAAATCTCTGAAAAACTTTTAATTACAAATTTGCCATTGTCAGATGTTTTGAGAAAAGTTTTCTCAAAAAGTGTGCAACCAAACAGCCCCTAATATTATATTAATGATTTTCTAAGGGGCATTCATGGGCGCTCATTAGGAGATGAGAAAAATATAGCGAAATGAATAAATTCAAAATTTGAACATATGACCTTGTCAAAAAGGTAAACATACTATCCTCCAGTTACAAGTCCTCCAATTAAACTTTGTAGACATCAAAAATTGCCTATAGGTCTCCACAAACGGTTCAGTGTTAAAGAGCGACGATGAACGTCACTATCCGATCCACAGGAGTTCAATTGACGTCGACGAACGACTGAAGTGAATCGACGAGCTACGTGAGCGGATAGGATTTCGGAACAACGAAGACCCGGACCAATCGGGAACCCAGCACTGTTCACAAAAAGGACAACGCCCTTCGTACCTCGACCACTCTACAGATAATCCAACCACCAGAGCGGATCGAACTCTTCGTCAAGCATCCAACGCACCTGGAATCACTCAAATCCGAGTTCGGACGAAGAATCTACAGGGGGAAAACCAACAAAAACACCTCATAATGGAGTCCCGGCAAGTCGAAACACCCCGTGGTTCTAGAAAAGCCTAGACACCCAAGGGTGTCTCGCCCAAGCCGAGACACCCTGGGGTCATCGGCCTTGCCGAGAACCCATAGGCTTGTCTCGGCCTGGCCGAGACACGCCCAAGGGTGTCTCGCGCCTTGCCGATCACACCGCCAAGGGTGTCTCGGCCATGGCCGAGACACCAGGAGTGTCTAGCCCCTAGAGGCTCCCACGCCTATAAATACCCCCTTAGGGCCTGGTTTTGAGGAGAGGATTTTTGGAAGCCCTTGGCCCGCAAGCCCTGCTGCCAGTGAAGAGTGGTCGTGCGCGCTTCAACAAGGAGAGGAGAGGTCTCATCAGAGCCTTCATCACCCGTTCCCGTCCGATCCTTAGTATTAGCCCTTGGCGTTAATACTAAGAAGAGCTAATATCTCGCTTTAGCCGAGATAGACGCTTAAAGCTTCTAGATCTCACGCGGATCGACGAAGTTCTGCTTCTATATCCCTTCGCGGATAGACGAAGCTCTGCCCGATTTTCTCGGAGCAGATCTGATTGCCCGGTGGTCCACGGATATCAACGTCCCCGTCACAGGCCAAAGACCCACGCAAGCAAGAGATGACAAACGGATCTTGCGTTTGTTTGAAAAGAGTCGTATTTTTTTTTGTTTTCATTGTGCAAGGGTCTTATAAAAAGGCTATCTTTTTGTTTCATTGTAACGATTGAAGTTGTAATGAATGCAGCAATGAATACAGCAACTTTTTCCGCAAACAAGCTGGCGACCACAGTGGGAGCCAACGGCATCGCTACCGACGCCGTCGTGACGCAACCGGCATTCAAGATCCGGGTGAATGAAGAGGTCGAATGCGAGTTCGATCGGCAAAAGTTCGAAGAAGACCTCTCTTCCTCCTCCTCCAGATCCGCCTCTCCGAATAGGCGCAGGAAGGTAACCTCTTCCATAAATGTTTGCAGGTCCTTCGGCTCGAAGATCCAAGACCCCGTTGCCGCCGCTGCACTTGCACCACGTGACGTCCCCGCATCGTCCAACGTGGTCGAGATCGCAGATCCGGACTTCTCCTCCGCCGAGGAGATAGCTACTGAGGACGCTCCAACATTGTCAAACAGAGCACGCCAAAGACGGCGACAACGCCTTGCTCGTCAGCTGGCTAAGGCTTTGGAGTCAATGGACGGGATCCGCTACAATGAAGATCTCAAGTCCAGACATCGCCAAGAGCAACAACGGCAAACTACCAGCCCCTCCTCCAAAGCAGAAACGAACAAATGGGTTCATGTCAAAAGAACCCGTTCTACTCTCGAGGAGCGAATCCAGAAGCGCCGCGCTTTGCGTGCGCATGCCCGAGCCCTGGTGCAAAAAGCACGAGAAATGCAAGCGCCGCGCTTTGCGTGCGCATGCCCGAGCCCTGGTGCAAAAAGCACGAGAAATGCAAAAGGAAGAGGCAATTAAGAGATCGCCGAGATCCACACGAGTTTGGGTGCCAAAGGCCAAATCAACGCCTAAGGCAAAAGCGGGCGACGTTGCTCTCCGGCCTTCGTCAACTTCAGATCCTGAACCTCCGATGAATCCCCACCGCAGCGGAGATTTCACCAAGCCTAGGATTCCTCTGGAGGGTCGTATCGGCACTCTACCCGAGAATCGAGGAAAAGCGCTTGATAAGGAGAGCTGGAGATCATTGAACGAGCTGCAAGCCAACACCCGGACTAGGGGTCGTACGCGACCTCCTAACAAACAGATTCCTGCAACGGCCAACTTGGCAGTGCGTGCAAAAGACCAAGAGCCCGTTAAGGTTTCACCCTCACAAAGGTGTGATTCCAAACGTGCGACTCTTGCAGGGGCCAACAAGGCAATATTTACTCAGAAGAAAACGCATCGGACAGACGAACGCGTTATACCTGAGAACCCATGTGAGCGGCCGATAGGTTACTCCGACCGCAACGTCAGTGAGTTGTACTATCAGGCTGGGGGTGCGAATGAATCTCGAAAGAGAAACACCCAGAAAGCGGATTATCACGGTCCGTGTACCAAATTTATCAGGGCAGTATTATCAACGTGTAGCTGCCCCAAGACCGCTCCGCAGAGGGTCTCGATACTCGAGAGAATCTCCGATGGAACTACGAAGCCCAAATCGAGGCGTTCCCACCAAAGAGAATCGGTTGCTCGAGACGATGAATTCCCAGAAGTTGCCATCAACATGGTCAACAAGGGAAAATCTCCAATCATTTCAAGCGGTCCCGACCCTAATTTCTCTCTAGGAAGTGGAGTCAATCCGGGAATAGCTCAGCTTCAGCTAGAAGCCGTCGGATATAACGATGACCGTGGGATCCATGAAGGAATCCATTCCGATGACGAACTCTCAGATTCTTATTCCGCTCTCGCCTCCGACGATACAACGTCTAGCGTAGGGCAAGCTCGAGAAGTGTTCATGGTCAACACCGAGCAGTCTCCCTTTGAGTGATAATACGAGTTGGCACTTTCTTTGCTACCCGTATTCCACTTTCTTTGCTTTCTGGTCAAACCTATAAAAGTTAGGGCCAAAGCCAAAATCCCCTCTCGATTCCCCCAATGAACGAGAGTTCCACTTTCAAATCGAGTGATCAAACCTTCCTACAGTCAGGGTCATCTCAACTCTTGCTTGGTCAAACCTCCATACAGTTAGGGCCAAAGCCAAAATCCCCTCTCGATTCCCCCAATGAACGAGAGTTCCACTTTCAAATCGAGTGATCAAACCTTCCTACAGTCAGGGTCATCTCAACTCTTGCTTGGTCAAACCTCCATACAGTTAGGACCACAGTAAAAATCCCCTCTCGATTCCCCCAATGAACGAGATGTCCACTTTCAAATCGAGTAATCAAACCTTCCGACAGTTAGGATTATCCGAGTTTTTTCCGATTCTCGGAGTGGAGATCCCACTCTTAGTTTCATCCTTCCGGATTCTGGGGGTGGAGATCCCACCTCGAGTTTCCTTTCCAGCTGAAGATAGGATATAAAATTCTTCCTCTTTAGCACCGGGAGATAGAATATAAAATTCTTCCTCTCCCGTTTCCTTTCCAGCCGAAGATAGAATATAAAATTCTTCCTCTTCAGCACCGGGAGATAGAATATAAAATTCTTCCTCTCCCGTTTCTCGGTCTGTCTTTGCTTTTAGAAAAGACACGATTCTCAACTCAATGCACGGGTAGGGATAAGTCAACGCCTAACACGCGTTGCCGGGTAGTCTATTCCCGTGAGAAAGACGAAGCCTATGTATTCAAAATCATAGCACAAAGTCTAAGAGAATTCACTCTCTTAGCACAACGTTACATGCGGAACGGATTGAGACAATCCGCATACTAGCCCGACTCAAACGGTAGTCGGTAAAGGCTAATCAAATCCGTTGAAGGCTGAGGGTTTGCCAAAAATCCCAAAGACAACGCCTAACACGCGTTGCCGGTTAGTCTTTGACCGTAAAAAGGACAAAAGACCACATATTCAATATTGTGGCAGGTTGTTATTAATAACACCATAATCCGTGCTTCACACGCACGGGGAATTTCATCCTGAATCCTAAGAAAGGATATGCCGACGCCTAACACGCGTCGCCGGTTTAGTCTTTTACCGATTGAAGAAGACACCAGAATTCCAGTCTGGGGAATTTCATCCCGAAGCCTAAGAAGGGATGAGTCAACACCTAATACGTGTTGCCGGGTAGCTTATTCCCGTAACAAGGGCAAAGCCTATGTATTCAACATCATAGCACAAAGTCTAAGAGAATTCACTCTCTTAGCACAACGTTACCTGGGGATTAGCCAAAAATCCTAAAGTCAACGCCTAACACGCGTTGCCGGGTAGTCTATTCCCGTAACAATGGCGAAGTCTACGTATTCAATATCGTAGCACTAAGAGCGTTAACTCTCTTAGCACAACGTCACATGCGGAACGGACTTAAACAATCCACATGCTAGCCCGACTCAAACGGTAGTCGGTAAAGGCTCATCAAACCCGTTGATGGCTGAGAATTTGCCAAAAATTCTATAAATACGAGTCGTTGACGCACCAACTCCACTAGTTGGTCTCGTGACTTGAGCATCCAACAAATTCAGGATAAAAATCCACACATGCAGATGAATCAGCTTTAACAGTTGGTCCTGCAGCCCTAACATTTGGGAACCGCCATGCTCCAGTACCTTAAGAGCTTAAACTGTGTATACTCCAGCAAACGTACGAGTATAAACTGTGTTAATGGCGATTCGAAACCCTAAGGGTCAACGCCGGTCCAGCGTAACCCTAGGTCAACGCCAGTCAACGCGTTGCAATCAAAGTCAACGTTCGACGATTCGAAACCCTAAGGGTCAACGCCGGTCAACACGTAACCCTAGGTCAACACCAGTCAACGGAATTTTATCCTGAATCCTAAGTAAGGATAAGTCAACACCTAACCCGTGTTGCCGGGTAGCCTATTCCCGTAACAATAGCAAAGCCTATGTATTCAACATCATAGCACAAAGTCTAAGGGAATTCACTCTCTTAGCACAACGTTACATGCGGAACGGATTTAGACAATCCGCATGCTAGCCCGACTCAAACGGTAGTCGGTAAAGGCTAATCAAATCCGTTGAAGGCTGGGGATTAGCCAAAAATCCTAAAGTCAACGCCTAACACGCGTTGCCGGGTAGTCTATTCCCGTGAGAAAGACGAAGTCTACGTATTCAATATCGTAGCACTAAAAGGGTTAACTCTTTTAGCTTAAACGTCACATAGGAGCGGACTTAAACAATCCGCATGCTAGCCCGACTCAAACGGTAGTCGGTAAAGGCTAATCAAATCCGTTGAAGGCTGGGGATTAGCCAAAAATCCTAAAGTCAACGCCTAACACGCGTTGCCGGGTAGTCTATTCCCGTGAGAAAGACGAAGTCTACGTATTCAATATCGTAGCACTAAGAGCGTTAACTCTCTTAGCACAACGTCACATGCGGAACGGATTTAAACAATCCGCATGCTAGCCCGACTCAAACGGTAGTCGGTAAAGGCTTATCAAATCCGTTGATGGCTGAGGATTTGCCAAAAATTCTATAACTGCGAGTCATTGACGCATCAACTCCCCTAGTTGGTCTCGTGACTTGAGCACCCAACAAATTCAGGACAAAATCCACACATGCAGATGAATCAACTTTAACAGTTGGTCCTGCAACCCCAACATTCGGGACCGCGATGCTCCAATACCTTAAGAGCTTAAACTGTGTATACTCCAGTAAACGTACGAGTATAAAAAGTCAACGCGTTGCGACCAAAAAGTCAACATTCGACGTTCGACACCCTAGGGTCAACGCCGGTCAACGCGTAACCCTAGGTCAACGCCAGTCAACGCGTTGCGACACGAGTCAACGTTCGACGATGCGAAACCCTAAGGGTCAACGCCGGTCAACGCGTAACCCTAGGTCAACGCCGGTCAACGCGTTGCGACAAAAAGTCAACACACGGTGATCCGAAATCCTAAGCCAGCACAATGTGGCGGAGGTAGTTCAAAGTCAACTCAATGACACAAGCCAAACTCAATTCATCAGCTGCAAACTCGAGACTCCGACGACGGCCAAGCGATAAACGCGGTGCCGGAAGAACTTCGGCTATTCGTCAAAGTATCGAATAGACCGAAAGTCGAAGGAGCCAAGAGTTGAAGCTAACCACAGGTCCTTACGCCGACTGAAGGCTAGACCAATCACATCCAAAGTATTCCAGCCTCTTCTATAAAAGAAACGAGTCTGGAACGCTTTGGAGGGGGTATCTGTAGGCATTGAAAATTGCCTATAGGTCTCCACGAACGGTTCAGTGTTAAAGAGCGACGATGAACATCACTATCCTAGACCAATCACATCCAAAGTATTCCAGCCTCTTCTATAAAAGAAACGAGTCCGGAACACTTTGGAGGGGGTATCTGTAGGCATCGAAAATTGCCTATAGGTCTCCACGAAAGGCTCAGTGTTAAAGAGCGACGATGAACGTCATCATTCGATCCACAGGAGTCCGATTGACGTCGATGAACGACTGAAGCGAATCGACGAGCTTGTAGGCGTATAAAACTGCTTATAGGTCCCTTGACACAGCTCGGCGCGATGATTCGACAAATCGACGAACGTTCAAGCAACGAAACGAACTAAAGAGGCTACAAAGCTAACGAACTGCATGTGAACAACGTTAGTGGTTCGGGGAGTCGACACACCAAGGGGTGTCTAGAAGGGTGTCTAGGCCCCCTAGAGGCTCCCACGCCTATAAATAGCCCCCTTAGGGCCTTGGTTTGAGGGGAGGATTTTTGGAGACCCTTGGCGAAGCCCTGCTGCAGTGAAGAGTGGTCGTGCGCTTCAATAAGGAGAGGAGAGGTCTTCATCAGAGCCTTCATCACCCGTTCCCGTCCGATCCTTAGTATTAGCCCTTGGCGTTAATACTAAGAAGAGCTAATATCTCGCTTTAGCCGAGATAGACGCTTAAAGCTTCTAGATCTCACGCGGATCGACGAACTCGGAGCAGATCTGATTGCCCGGTGGTCCACGGATATCAACGTCCCCGTCACAGGCCAAAGACCCACGCAAGCAAGAGATGACAAACGGATCTTGCGTTTGTTTGAAAAGAGTTGTATTTTTTTTGTTTTCATTGTGCAAGGGTCTTATAAAAAGGCTATCTTTTTGTTTCATTGTAACGATTGAAGTTGTAATGAATGCAGCAATGAATACAGCAACTTTTTCCGCAAACAAACTTGAGCCAAATCATTATCTCATTCCAAACTGTCATAGAAAAACAACATTCAAAAAACAGATGTGTATGGCAATAGATTAAGAGTGAGAGGCTTCAAATTGAAAGTGAAAAGAATGGCTCTTTCAGCAGTGGTATACAACATTTGGAAAGAACGAAACAATAGGATCTTCAACTCGAAAAACAGAGCCCCTGAGCAGATTGTTAGAGACATAAAGATTGGCATGGACACTGTCATCCTCAACAATCCTCAATTGCCAATTGAAGACAGGGATTGGTTCCTCTCCCTGTAGATTTTATTACAAATGTTTTATACTTTTGTTTCTTGATTGTTTTTAGCTACCAGATTTCATGAAAATCTGTGTAATTTGATGTACTTATCTCTACAATTTTGGTTTGTGAATAAAATCTTTCATTTACCAAAAAAAAA